>NC_089751.1:6364634-6387134 GCF_040412425.1 Macrobrachium rosenbergii
TTAACAATATTTTGTTATGTGCTAGAAAAAAGAGAGAGAGAGAGAGAGAGAGAGAGAGAGAGAGAGAGAGAGAGAGAGAATTTGCTTGCGCAAAGCAGAATAATAATAACAATAATGATATAGTAATATAATGATAATAATATCCTATATTTCAGCTCAGGGGCAAATACGGGGACAGACAGATAATAGAAACAGCACAATACAAAATTGAGACCCACGAGATAAAAAGTTTTTGCTGTGAGTGAGGCATTCACAGTAATAGTGATCGTTTCAAAAACTTCTTCACAATATTTTGGAGACTGATCATCAAGTCCCAAAGCTTCTCTGTTGCGTTCTTGGAACCACAGAAAAAAAGAAGAGTGGAAGATCAAAGCTAGAATTAGTGGACCCAATCGAGAAAATGAAAAAACTGAATTGCGCAAATAGTAAGGGGCCAAGGAATGAGAGAACTTACTGCAATCGCCTTCGAAATCAGAATGCTGGATAAAATAAAGGATAGAATGACGGAAAGCTTCGTTGTGTCTTAATATGAATGAGGTCAACTCGATTCCTCGAATCAAAGTCGAGAGTTTTATGAGTTCCTCGGTTATTGGTGGTTGAAAGAGATACGCACATGCGCGGAAGTAACTTAGTCTCTTTGTTTTATGGAGGAGATTTTGCTTCATTGACTAATGTATGCTGAAGGTAATATTGCCTTTTAGTAGACGTTATACGCATACAAATGCGTACTCTTATAATTACGTGAGGGTCATTGTGATATATATATATATATATATATATATATATATATATATATATATATATATATATATATATATGTGTGTGTGTGTGTGTGTGTGTGTGTGTGTGTGTGTATATATATATATATATATATATATATATATATATATATATATATATATATATATATATATATATATATATATATATATAAGGCTTATTTATGTGTGTCTGTCTGTGCGTGTTTGTAAAAGGCATGTAATGCGTAACAGGTTACACACTATGTGAACATAAACAAACTAATCAACTAGACAGCCGATCTAGAATGGGCGATGCAGTGCCGCCTAAATCGAACCCTGTTCAGAAGTGAATGTGAAATTGGCGGGTGTTTCTTTTTCATGGATTTATTAAACGAAGAATGAGGAAAGCAATCAAAATGTCAGAGGTGAAAAAGAAGAGCAGACCCATAGGTTGAGTCATAAATGTATAAAAAATACAGTAGAATACAGTGCTATGAATTGACAATCATAGTGCAATCATAGACAGAAACACACTAATGAGTATAGCCTGATTTGTAATGTTGCAATAACTGTTTTTTCGTATTTGATTGATTATTTTCAGATAAGCATCTGAATGCCAATACTCGATTTTAGCATCTACCTGGAAACACCTTGTAAATAAGTATATTACATACTTTTATTATCAAATTATTTTTGAGACTATCGGTGCTATTACTCTGTCTTTCAATGATAATAAAAAAATCCTAAATAGAAACTTCCATCAGAGAAAAGGCGGCTTCCTTTGTCAACTTTTTTTTTTTTTTTTACATCAGTGTAATATTCATAGGAGCTTACACGCGTGAGCTTAAAAAAACCAAGATATTCTGTTTGACAGTTGCTTTCAAAGAAATAAAAGTTTCATGAGCAAACGTCAGGTTCGGAGTTCCTAGGAAATCTTGAGTAACATCGCTTGACGCCTCGAAGAGAAACTTGGACCATATGATTGACTGGGGATGTGTGGCAAGAATTCATAACATCACATGTGAATACAGAAGATGACATTCACTACTCTAGCCTTTGTACTCTTCTATCAACCTGTTCTTTTTTGTGTATGCCTTTTCCCATTAGGAAAGAGTGGTTTCGAAAGGCGTTAGTCACCCTTTCGATTTTAGCAAGATTTTGCAACGAGGTTGCTAGCAACTTGCATCTGCCCTGTGAATGGGCACAGGGTGTATGGGATTCCACTGAATGGAATATGATTAAAATGCAAAGGATAGATATTATATCCAAATGTAATAAGACTTTTCTGATGATTCATAGACATAAATCTCTTATGTTAAAACTGCGGTATGTTAAATAAAAGGTCTACATTGTATGTGCAAATATAATAAACATAAAACCAAAGTATATTTACTCAGTTGTACCTGACATCATGAGACTCAAATCGAAGAATATTTGATAAGACATCGCGCTGAGGTTTTGGCGCAACAAAGGTTTGGGAACAATGACTGTATGGCCAATAAGACAAATCAAATGTGGTTCCACTTACCAACTATCGGTGCCACAGATATTCCAAGCAGTGACGCGAAAGTCGACAGGAGGGGATGTGGATTTCTCGCCACTTTCAGTACATCACAAAATTTACTTGCAGAGATTTGTGTGATCTTTTCCTTTTCATTCATGAGATGTGCTGTTCAGTCATTGTACTGTATAGTGGGAATCCAATTATCACATTACAGGAAGAAATATTACAAGGAAAAGAGATTTTGATTCTTTAGATTTTAAATAGAACTGCACGTCAAACTTGCCCAAAAAATCTAATTTTCATTTATCTGAGGCCTTTTAAATATATATATATATATATATATATATATATATATATATATATATATATATGTGTGTGTGTGTGTGTGTGTGTGTGTGTGTGCGCGCGTGTATGTGTGTGCGCGCGCGCGCGCCCGTGTGTGTGTGTGTGTGTGTGTGTGTGTGAACATAAGCTCAGATATTAGCTTGATTGGAGGAATCAAATTCGGAGCTCGAATGTTTAGATTATAATGCCTATTTTGGTTAACGAGATTCTAATGACATCAGATTCGTCTTCAATATGATACCATAGCTAACTATGTTGTTTTCTAGCCCTTTGCAGAATATGTACCATAAAACCACATGATGATTTAGTTGAGCACTGGAAATTATAGTAGCACATTATTTCTCAGTACCTGACAGGTTGTATTAGTATATCGTAAAAGGCTTAATGTACAAAGTGTCGTGTAAGGATGAAATATGTCTCTGAAGATCAGCATCCATCCTCGTACGATATACTGTAAGTTGGTATGCAAAGCGTAGGAAGTGAAATTCGGGATTCATAGAGTTATTCAGGAGTAAAAATAATGTTGCAGATGATGGGAAAAAGAGAAAGGAAAAAACAGCGTGTTAAAGGATGCAAATGAAGAAATTGCTCAGCCAGTTCTCTCACATGGTGGTGAAGAGCAACCTTGGGAAGCAACTGAAAACGTCTTCAAATAAATTATCTGCAAATATCGGGTCACTGACAGGATCCGCTACCTTCAAAACAACACCTCTACAGCTTTTATTGTAAATCAGTGTATTTTGACTTTTATATATTTTGTGTACATTTCGTTTTGTTTTCTAGGCAGGTTAATAGTTTGTTTAATTTATTGTTGTTAAGTTAGGCTACCAATTCGTATAATTCGGAGTTTAGTTCCGTAATTGTTAAGTACGATTAAAGCAAATGTTTTTGTTAGTTTCCTACTATTTATTCTCGTGCGTTGGAACAGGCTAAGCTCATGCTTGGCACAATATAAGTTATACAGTCTTTAAATCAAGAAGATTGTTCTCCCTTTTATCTTTTTTTGAGTTTTGTCTTTGGTGCAGTGGTTTTCGAATATACTGATGGAAATGGCGTGTTACGTTTTCACCTTGTCTTTTCATTTGCCTGACAAAGCCCGGTCTCACCTGGAAGAGTTTTCAGGAATCTAAACGCCGATTTTTTTACACTTGTACATTTGTTTGACACTCGGCGAGTAATGCGCCGGAGGGCTGACTTGCCGAATGTCACCAAGCCATGGAGGAAAAGGTAATGCCAATCACAAAGCACCCCTTGGCTTCTTTAGTAAACGTGGAAGTAAGGAAGTAAAAAGGAAGAACCTTTTACAAATGATAGTAGAATAGACAAGAGGAAAGAGACAAATTTATTCCGGTTTTGTTAATGAATTAGATTCGCAGTTAGTGGCTCACTTGTTTTTAATTCAAGAGATATATATAGATAAAAAAAAAAAGAAGCATCCCGGGAACATCACATTTGAAGCGAGAGGGACAAATGGAAGATCAAAAGGAGTGACTGAAGTATTCAACTTCCTGACAGAACTTTTGAAAGACTTCAGCTTGACTTTATCTTAGACTGAGGCTCACAATCAGTCCGATAGTCTTTGAAAAAATTGTAATAAGAAGAGAGCTGAAATCAAAGACAGGAAGAAATCAAACAAGTTAATGCAGCAACAACTATCTTGTAAAATGTTTGACTACAAAGAAAGGTATTTTCACTTTTATTTTTCCGTGAAAGGAAACTATTGAGATGGTTCTGTCTGTCCGTCCGCACTATTTCTGTCCGTACGTTATCTGTCCGCCCTCATATCTTAAAAATTACTGAGGATAGAGGGCTGCAAATTGGTATGTTGATCATCCACTCTCCAATCATCAGACATACTAAAATTCAGCCCTCTAACCTGGGTAGATTTTATTTTATTTAAGGTTAAAGTTAGCCATAATCGTGCATCTGGCTACTCTATAGGACATGCCACCACCCGGCCGTGGCAGAGTTTCATGCATGCGGCTCATACAGCATTATACCGAGACCACCAAAAGGTAGATCCTATTTTTGGTGGCCTTGATTAGCCTATACGCTGTACAGAAAGCTCGATTGCCCCGAAGACACTTCGACACATTATTTACTTATATATTGGAAAGGCTTTCACTTGGTAATACGCCTCATTGCCTTGCTAAGACTTTGCTATCTATTTACCCTAAATGTGATACGAAAAGATATAATACAGTAGTTAATAAATCGGTAAGGTAATACATAAAAACAATAGCGTTAAAGCTAAACAGGCCTTTGCCAAAATGGAACGGATGGGCATCTGCCGGAAGGCATCAAGCCACTGGGCGTCCCCCCTCCACATGGTATAGAAACCAGACGGCCCCTGGAGGCCCTGTGGGGACTATCGTCGGCTGAACCTAGTAACGACACCAGATCACTATCCCTTGCCGAACATGCAGGACCTAACAGGCACCCTGCACGGGGCCAAAGTATTTACAAAAATGGATTTACTAAAGTCTTATTTTCAGGTACCAGTGCACCCCGATGACATTCCAAAGACAGCCTTCATCACGTTGTTCGGAACATATACCTTCTCCTACCCCACCTTTGGCCTCAGGAACACCAGGGCCACATTCCAACGCCTTATGGACACCATCCTGGTGGACCTACCTTTCTGCATTTGCTACGTAGACAACATCCTGATCTTCTCCAGGTCCCCGAAGGAACACCTGCGCCACATCCAGGCCGTGCTGAAGCACCTGCAGGAGAATGGTTTGGTTGTCAGGTTTGACAAGTGTACCTTTGGAGCAGAAAAGGTAGACTTCCTGGACCATGAGATCTCCCCGGCAAGTGTCCGCCCCATGGCCTCCAAGGTGGATGCAGTAAAGAAGTTCCCAACACTAAAAACCATCAAGTCCCTGCAGGAGTTCCTCAGCATGGTCAGCTACTACTGTCGCTTCATACCAGATGTCGCCCGCATCATGTATCCCCTGACCGTAGTCCTGAAGGGGAAGCCGAAAGCACTGGTGTGGGCAGCTCCGCAACAACAGGCACGCGAGCAGACGAAGGCAGCGCTTCCCAAAGCCACCACATTAACACATCACGACCCCACCGCCTCCCTGAGATTTACCACCGACACCAGCAACATTGCTTGTGGGGCAGTGCTGGAGCAGGTGTTAGACGGCTCCCCGCACCCGCTGGCCTTCTTCAGTCGCAAGTTAACACCACTGGAGACCCGCTACAGCGCATTCGACAGGGAGCTGCTGGCAATCTACCAAACTGTGCGGCACTTCAAGTACCTCTTGGACGGCACCCCTTTTACCATCCTCACAGACCACAAGCCTTTAGTACATGCATTCACGAAGGCGGGAGACGCATGGTCTGCGAGGCAGAAGCGGCACTTGGCCACTATCTCCGAGTTTGGCTGCACCATTAGCTACGTCCCCAGCAGGAAGAACCCAGCAGCCGATGCCCTATCAAGGGTCAAGATAAATTCTGTCCACCACAGCATAGACTACGAGGACCTGGTGAAGGAACAGGCTGCAGACCCGGAAACAGCAGCCTATCACACAACACTCACCGCACTGAAATGGGAAGACGTGCCGATAGGAGGATCAAGTTCAACACTTCTCTATGACACCAGCACTAGCCACCCACTCCCCCTGATCCCTGCTTCCAGGAGAAAGCAGACGTGCCAAACAAGCAAAGTCACCCGGCACATGGAATCAGGCATCGGAGAATTCCCTCAAACACGTCGGTGCTTCAGTCATATCCATGTAGACATTGTAGGTCTTCTGCCACAGTCAGGGGCACCAGATACCTCCTGACAGTCATAGACCGTTCCACACGGTGGCCGGAAGCAACCCCGATGATGGAAGCATCAATGAGCTCCTGTTCAGAGGCCCTCCTGTCGAGTTGGCCAACTGTTTCGGTGTGCCTGACAGCATAACTAAGGGCAGAGGCCCAGCATTCTTGTTGGAGCTCTGGGTCACCCTGGCATGCCTGATGAGGACAACTCTCCACAGTACGACGGCATATAACCCCACAGCCAACGGCATAGTGTAAAGGGCCCACCGTTCATTGAAGGCAGCTTTGATGGCACGCTGTATGAACGACAATTGGAAGGCCCAGCTCCCCTGGGTCCTGCCGGGTCTCCTCACCGCACCGAAGGCAGGCAGCGACGACTCTCCCGCAGAGAAAGTCTATGGCAAAACACTAGCCGTTCTGGGAGACTTCTTCCCCACCGTGCCGGACGACGCAGATACCTCCCTAACGAGGCTGGGGGAAGTGGCACAGAAGTTTGCGCCCTGCCGAAAGATTTTCAAGGACAGGACCCATGTCTACAGCCTTGGGGGCCTGGATAGATGCACCCACGTCGTCATCACGATCGACGCCCACTGCCCACCCTTGACCAGACCGTACGGGGGCCCATATCGTGTCGTCAGCAGGTCATCCAAGGCCTGTCTCATCAACATCCATGGGCGTGAAGACTGGGTTTCTGTTGACTGGCTGAAACCAGCTTTCCTATTAGACAGTGAAACTTGGGAGGAAACCGGCAGGCGCCCCAGAATTCCTTCACAAAACATGGCCACAGATGATCCCGTCGCCATCCCGAAACAGGGTCGAGTACGTCCCAAGGGCCGCACTAAGGAAGCCATCGGTTCGGCTAAGCCGCCAGGTGAATCAGCAGTCGAAGCTGCCCCACGTCCACAGGTATCAAGAACTCAGGGCCGGCTCTTGCTCCCAAAGCGATTCCGTGATTGATTTTTCAGATATCTTCCAATCATTATTTTGTAATTATTGTTGGGGGGGGGAGTGCTTGTAAAGACGTCAGCTGTCTCTTCATTTCCATATCAGTCACATCATGCATTGCATTTCTTAATATGTCATGTCAAGACTCTCATGTAAATATTCATGTGTAGAATTTTCTGGCCTTTCCACCAATATGTATTTCATCATTGTACATTTATTATGTCTCTCAAAATTGCCATTTGTTTGTCTCTCAACAAACACACATGACTCAGAGTGCGGGTCATGGCGATCAGAGATCAGGCACCACGTTTCCATCTGCACTCTGCCATGTATACCTGCGCTCAGGTAATAAATAAGTTAATACCCAATTGACCTTTCTTGTCCTCACAGTCTTTACATATATAGACCACCTCAAGCGACCCCTCATTCTGCTACCTGGGCCAAAAGGTAAAGTGAGTGTGTACCGACTGGGTGGGCGGGACTCCCACCCTTACCGTCAGTAGCTAACTACCTTAATCACCTTGTTTAAAAGTTAAATGGCCATTCCCAGTTCGCACTGCAAGTAGTTCCCATATATGTAAAGAGCTTCAGGTTTGTATGTTAGGAAAAATACAAATTACTTTAAAGATTTGTAATTTTTTGCTTGGCTACCATTGTAGAGGTCATACATTTTCAAACAGATCTTAAATCAATGTAAGTGTAACGTACAGGTTAGTTTAGGTTAGGAACTATGTGGAATTGCTGATATCTAAAAAATATTCAAGTGCAGGCTGTAATAAAGGGTCTTTGCTACTCAAACGACTTAGTTATTTATCAAAAGGCCAACCCCAAAAGTGTCTGTTAAGTTGAGGTGCTACGGTATAGAAATTTTATGCATGAAAAATATTTAGATGATGAGAGGGCACTTGGCAGTGTTTCCTGTACTGTAGAAGAGGTTAAAATTAATCTTATTTATTATAAGAATATGAAAACTATCCACCTACTTCTCAAGAATGACCCATTTCCCAAAAAACATTTTGAAGATTATTAGTGTCATCCACGAATTTACATGCCTGGTGGAAGGATGCCACCACTCATATACTGTACTGTATCAGGATGATTACTATCAAACTCTAAGCTGCCACCTTCAGGAAGGGGCCATCTTTAACCATTATGTACAAAATCACAACAAAAGACTCAAAAGAAAAGAGCTTATAAAGAGCACAAACACTGTAGACCAAGCACCAGACTGCCAATGCCTATGGTTTATCAAGGCTCTTCATATACAGGAAAAGAGCTTAGCATTAACACGTGAAAGAAACTGAATTTTTCCCACCATTATAAGGAGAAATATAAGAAATCAGCTGTTATATAAGCCAGTGCCAAACACCAACGAGAGGGGGAGAGAGAAAGCACTGAATGTTGTCATGTTACCTGAGCGGTGTTTAATACCAGTCTCTCCAGAAAGGGATACCCCAGCCAACAATACCAATTAGGCCTAGAAAATCACAAAGCCTCGAGGAATTATTTCATCTTCATCAACCCTCGGCCAATAAAAATTCAGCGCACTAGCTGGCCCTCAGACTCTAACTACCTGCTTGCTATCTATATATATATATATATATATATATATATATATATATATATATATATATATATATATATATATATATATATATATATATATATATATATATATATATATATATTATCAGAAAGCTACAAACGTCCTTTAATATCAATTCACTCTACCTCGGAAGTAATATATTTTCATATATGTTAGCTGAAGGGGAATTTTTAATTGATAATAAGTCCACCGTCTCGTAATCGAACCAGCGACGGACGAGGAATCAGGACTACAGTGACACACTAACCATTCGGCCACAGAGAGGGTATAAGTGAATACCATCTCCCATCAACCCACCCGTCGAACTCAGGTGTTTTTGCGTTTTGGAGATATCCACCCACCTCTGCCATGTTGACCGTGTAGTGCGTTTGTCGCATGTAGCCATATTATGACTATTTATCCACATCACCGTGATTCATATACAATCAAGAAAGCTACAAACGTCCTTTAATATCCAATTCACTCTACCTCGGAAGTAATATATTTTCATATATGTTACGAAGGGAATTTTTAATTGATAATAAGTCCACCGTCCGTGATGTCAACCAGCGACGGACGAGGAATCAGGACTACAGTGACACACTAACCATTCGGCCACAAGAGAGGTATAAGTGAATACCATCTCCCATCAACCCCACCGTCGAACTCAGGTGTTTTGCGTTTGGAGACGATATCCACCCACCTCTGCCATGTTGACCGTGTAGTGCGTTTGTCGCACGTAGCCATATTATGACTATTTATCACATCACCGTGATTCATATACAATCAGAAAGCTAAAACGTCCTTTAATATCCAATTCACTCTACCTCGGAAGTAATATATTTTCATATATGTTACCGAAGGAATTTTAATTGATAATAAGTCCACCGTCCGTGAGGTCGAACCAGCGACGGACGAGAATCAGGACTACAGTGACACACTAACCATTCGGCCACAAAGAGAGGTATAAGTGAATACCATCTCCCATCAACCCACCCGTCGAACTCAGGTGTTTTGCGTTTGGAGACGATATCCACCCACCTCTGCCATGTTGACCGTGTAGTGCGTTTGTGTGCACGTAGCCATATTATGACTATTTATCACATCACCGTGATTCATATACAATCAGAAAGCTACAAACGTCCTAATATCCAATTCACTCTACCTCGGAAGTAATATATTTTCATATATGTTACCGAAGGAATTTTTAATTGATAATAAGTCCACCGTCCCGTGGGGTCGAACCAGCGACGGACGAGGAATCAGGACTACAGTGACACACTAACCATTCGGCCACAGAGAGGTATAAGTGAATACCATCTCCCATCAACCCACCCGTCGAACTCAGGTGTTTTGCGTTTGGAGGCGATATCCACCCACCTCTGCCATGTTGACCGTGTAGTGCGTTTTATGCGTAGCCATATAATATGACTATTTATCCACATCACCGTGATTCATATACAATCAGAAAGCTAAAACGTCCTTTAATATCCAATTCACTCTACCTCGGAAGTAATATATTTTCATATATGTTACGAAGAGGAATTTTAATTGATAATAAGTCCACCGTCCCGTGAAGTCGAACCAGCGACGGGCGAGGAATCAGGACTTCTGTGACACATAACCATTCGGCAACAAGAGAGGTATAAGTGAATACCATCTCCCATCAACCCACCCGTCGAACTCAGGTGTTTTGCGTTTGGAGATGATATCCACCCACCTCTGCCATGTTGACCGTGTAGTGCGTTTGTCGCGCGTAGCCATGTATGACTATTTATCACATCACCGTGATTCATATACAATCAGAAAGCTACAAACGTCCTTTAATATCCAATTCACTCTACCTCGGAAGTTATATATTTTCATATATGTTACTACACGGTCAACATGGCAGAGGTGGGTGGATATCGTCTCCAAACGCAAAACACCTGAGTTCGACGGGTGGGTTGATGGGAGATGGTATTCACTTATACCCTCTCTTGTGGCCGAATGGTTAGTGTGTCACTGTAGTCCTGATTCCTCGTCCGTCGCTGGTTCGACCCCATGGGACGGTGGACTTATTATCAATTAAAAATTCCCCTTCGGTAACATGTATGAAAATATATTACTTCCGAGGTAGAGTGAATTGGATATTAAAGGACGTTTGTAGCTTTCTGATTGTATATGAATCAAGGTGATGTGATAAATAGTCATAATATGGCTACGTGCGACAAACACACTACACGGTCAACATGGCAGAGGTGGGTGGATATCGTCTCCAAACGCAAAGGTTGATGGGAGATGGTATTCACTTATACCCTCTTGTGGCCGAATGGTTAGTGTGTCACTGTAGTCCTGATTCCTCGTCCGTCGCTGGTTCGACCCCACGGGACGGTGGACTTATTATCAATTAAAATTCTTCGGTAACATATATATGAAAATATATTACTTCCGAGGTAGAGTGAATTGGATATTAAAGGACGTTTGTAGCTTTCTGATTGTATATGAATCACGGTGATGTGATAAATAGTCATAATATGGCTACGCGCGACAAACGCACTACACGGTCAACATGGCAGAGGTGGGTGGATATCGCCTCCAAACGCAAAACACCTGAGTTCGACGGGTGGGTTGATGGGAGATGGTATTCACTTATACCCTCTCTTGTGGCCGAATGGTTAGTGTGTCACTGTAGTCCTGATTCCTTGTCCGTCGCTGGTTTGACCCCACGGGACGGTGGACTTATTATCAATTAAAAATTCCTTCGGTAACATATATGAAAATATATTACTTCTGAGGTAGAGTGAATTGATATTAAAGGACGTTTGTAGCTTTCTGATTGTATATGAATCATGGTGATGTGATAAATAGTCATAATATGGCTATGTGCGACAAACGCACTACACGGTCAACATGGCAGAGGTGGGTGGATATCGTCTCCAAACGCAAAACACCTGAGTTCGACGGGTGGGTTGATGGGAGATGGTATTCACTTATACCCTCTCTTGTGGCCGAATGGTTAGTGTGTCACTGTAGTCCTGATTCCTTGTCCGTCGCTGGTTCGACCCCACGGACGGTGGACTTATTATCAATTAAAATTCCCCTCGGTAACATATATGAAAATATATTACTTCCGAGGTAGAGTGAATTGATATTAAAGGACGTTTGTAGCTTTCTGATTGTATATGAATCACGGTGATGTGATAAAGTCATAATATGGCTACGTGCGACAAACGCACTACACGGTCAACATGGCAGAGGTGGGTGGATATCGTCTCCAAACGCAAAAACACCTGAGTTCGACGGGTGGGTTGATGGGAGATGGTATTCACTTATACCCTCTCTTGTGGCCCAATGGTTAGTGTGTCACTGTAGTCCTGATTCCTCGTCCGTCGCTGGTTCGACCCCACGGGACGGTGGACTTATTATCAATTAAAATTCCCCTTCGGTAACATATATGAAAATATATTACTTCCGAGGTAGAGTGAATTGGATATTAAAGGACGTTTGTAGCTTTCTGATTGTATATGAATCACGGTGATGTGATAAATAGTCATAATATGGCTACGTGCGACAAACGCACTACACGGTCAACATGGCAGAGGTGGGTGGATATCGTCTCCAAACGCAAAAAACACCTGAGTTCGACGGGTGGGTTGATGGGAGATGGTATTCACTTATACCCTCTCTTGTGGCCGAATGGTTAGTGTGTCACTGTAGTCCTGATTCCTCGTCCGTCGCTGGTTCGACCCCACGGGACGGTGGACTTATTATCAATTAAAAATTCTTCGGTAACATATATGAAAATATATTACTTCCGAGGTAGAGTGAATTGGATATTAAAGGACGTTTGTAGCTTTCTGATTGTATATGAATCACGGTGATGTGATAAATAGTCATAATATGGCTACGTGCGACAAACGCACTACACGGTCAACATGGCAGAGGTGGGTGGATATCGTCTCCAAACGCAAAACACCTGAGTTCGACGGGTGGGTTGATGGGAGATGGTATTCACTTATACCCTCTCTGTGGCCGAATGGTTAGTGTGTCACTGTAGTCCTGATTCCTCGTCCGTCGCTGGTTCGACCCCACGGGACGGTGGACTTATTATCAATTAAAAATTCCCCTTTGGTAACATATATGAAAAATATATTACTTCCGAGGTAGAGTGAATTGGATATTAAAGGACGTTTGTAGCTTTCTGATTGTATATGAATCACGGTGATGTGATAAATAGTCATATATATATATATATATATATATATATATATATATATATATATATATATATATATATATATATATATATATACATATACATACATACATACATACATATATATATATATATATATATATATATATATATATATATATATATATATATATATATATATATATATATATATATATATATATATATATATATATATATATATATATATATATATATATATATATATATATATATATATATATATACATATATATACATATATATAATATATATATATATATATTTATACATATACATATATATCTATATATATATATATATATATATATATATATATATATATTCATTCATTTTTGTAACTCAGTAGATGGTGGCAGGTGCATGTCAGAACATCAGAGGATATGAAACTAAGACAACAGAAAATCTTTACATCCATATGAAATTTCGTATACCAGCTACATGCTGATGAGAAGAAGATAAGACAAATGGAGAAGATTCTATACGAATTAAATCTCATAGAAACAGCTACAGTATTATTTTCACTAATAATAGTTGTAGTGATAATAATAACAACAATATTGATCATGCACCCTCCCTTGAGTACCCTTCCCTTTGCAAGCACTAGGGCTTCTGTCCAGATAGGAGGCCTTCCTCTGGGGATATCTCCCTCAGAAAAACCCAGGGCTCTTTCCCCTGCTGGAAGGCCTTCCTTTAGTTATGCTTTCTCCTTAAATTTCAAGTTGACCTATTTTGGGTGTGCCTTCTGCAAGAGAGCCTGGATACCTCACCCAGCTGGAAACCTCTCTTCCATGGCTGTCTTCCATGGGAAACCCAATGGTGCCAGCCATCCAGACTGGAAGATCTCCTCCTGGGCTGTCATTTCCCAGGGACTCCTGGAGCACCTGTAAGGGCTAGAGACCTGTCAAAAGAATGCGTTCTCTAATAAACCTTGGCCCCTTACGAAGTGCAGATGCTGTTTGGCCTGGCAGGAATCCTGGCTCCCTTCTGAGAAGATAGCCATGGAGGAGGACCTCCCTGGTAATGGTGCCCGACTTCCTCTGGGAAGACATCCCAGGGGAGGGGCTAGAGGTCCTTCTTCAGACTCCTTTCCTGGGGATCCTGTGGTTAGGTCAATCATGAAGATGCTTCCCAGCCTGGAAGAAGCCCAACTATCTCTTCGGAAGGCAGCCCTGAAGGATGACTTCCTGCTTGAGGATATTTTTCCTAGAAAGCCTTAGCCTCATTTGTATTTTGAGGCCCGCCTCCAGTTATACTTCCTAATGTAGAAGGGCTCTCGCCTCCCTCCTGGGAAGGCAGACCCAGAGCAGGATCTCACTGGTGGGGTTGCCCTAGCTCTCTCTGTGATGGCATCGCAGGGGTACGGGCTTGAGACCCTCCTCAAGGTATCCCTTGCCCAGGAAGTCTTGACCCTCACCACTGTGGTGAGGCACTCTTATACAGGCGTGATTCTCAGCCCAGCAGGAATCCTGTCTTCCTTCCATTGAAAGCAGCTCCAGAGCTTGGGTGACCCAGCTCTCTCTGGGAAGTCATCTCTGGGGTTATAGACTTTCCTCAAGGGACCCCTTACCAAGGAGACATTGGCTCCCCACCCCCTCAGTAAGGACCTCTTCCAGGGATGTTTCTCTGCCTGGCAAGAGCCCTACCTCCTTGGAAGGCAGCCCTGAGGAAATCTTTCTTAGTGGGCTCCCTAGCTCAGATGCTCCTAATGGGATATCTTCCCTAGGAAGCCTTGGCCCTTACCCCCAAGGTGAAGTCATTCACTGGTGATCCCTCAGAGCCTGGCAAGACCCCTGCTTCCCTCCTGGAAAGGCTGCACTAAAGAAGGCCTCCTTGCTGGGAGTTCCCTGGCTCCCTCTGAAAATGAATCTCTGGGGGGGCATCTCCTGACTTTTATGTGTTTTGTTAAATGCTGTAGTTGGCTAATTTTCATAATATGCTACATGAAGGAGACTGGAATTACATTTCTAGATGGCAAGTCCTCTTTGAGGACCCCAGCCATCAAAACAGGCTCCCAAGTTCTGGAAGCTTGGATAATGTTAATCTCTTTTTTAGACATTTTCTCATATGGTTTCCATTTCAGAAGTTCACATTTTACACAAATGTAAGAACCATATTTCAAGTTATAGCACTTGCCTATTGGACATAGTTTATATAACAATCATATTTTTGTGATACTTTATAAGTCTATAAAGTTCATTTTCATTTGAGCTTATAATTCTTGCAGGATAAGCATTTTATCCACGTTTTTCAGTAATTGGGATTTTGTTAATCTGGTGGTTGTACCTCCTTTTGACTGGAAAGTCTGTTTAGCCCCAGTTTTACATAATTCAAGTAGCATATTTTTTTTTTTTCATTTCAAAATTCATGGAGTATATACTTAAACTTTTGTTTTTATGTGGTTAACGAATAACTGGGTATCATCAAGCTCACACTGAGCAGGTTGTACGTAACCACGGTCTAGAAAGATTCTAGACTGTTCAGCCATACAGTTCATGTAGATAAGCCATTGACTAACCCACGTCAAGCAATTTATTATTGGCAAGCCAGTGATCAGCTCACTGTCCCTAGGTAACAAATAAATGTGACCTACATCCCCAATTTAATCCTTTATGGCTGTCGTTGATGATAAGAGTCTGTGTTGGCATAAGGACAGCTTAACCTAACAAATAACAAGAAGCTCATTCTCACCTTTCACTGTCTTATTGTGACCATAATTTGTGCTTTAAGACAAAACTTTAATATTAATAGTATATTGTTTTTGCTTTACAGTGTATATTGAATGAATTACCAGTATGCATCTGTAACTGTGATCAACAATTAACTGCCCGATGTACATATGCAATATAAAATAGTTCATTGTTGATCACTTTCTTCAGTAGTCTCTCTCTCTCTCTCTCTCTCTCTCTCTCTCTCTCTCTCTCTCTCTCTCTCTCTCTCTCTCAAACTTTTGATTAAAAGGAACATGGAAATTAACAGTGAAAAATTATCTTATTTTGCAATTCTCTTTTATTAACCTGTAACTGTATGTTATTTGTTATTTCAGGCAAAAATGTTTTGCTAATAGTGCTGTAATGTGCAATTTTCGCCATAACGGGGAATCGATCAATTATGAGGAAAATGTTTTAAAGAATGTTCCAGTCTTTATCATGTCTCTTTGTTGTAGTACCAAATGCTCCCTAGTTTCAAACATAACTCTGGCAAATCAAAATATTCCATCAAGAAGATGATTGCCGCAAGGTAAACTCCAATTCCCAAAATTAATAGTGGCCCCTGAAAGTGAACTATGGTGAGCGACTTGAGCTCATCTCCGTCGTTCGATATGGTAATTGGAAACTTTGCATCAGCGTTTCCTCGTTTTAACTGATCCGTCATCAATTCTAGGAGGTTATTCTGTCGTCCCAATCTCCTTGCATCTTCCAACCAGTTGTGAATCCACTTGTCATAGAATCCCCCCTGAAAAAGACCAAATCAATGACAAAGTGCATTTCAGTCAATCATTGTTCGAAGAAATTTTAAAAGAAACATTTGTTCACTTCTTGAACCGTTTTATTTCGATTTACATGAGGTAAATTAAAAGGAAGGAACTGCAATATTATAGTAAAAAAAAAAAGACCATGTTATTGAAAAATTTTAAAATGTTATTTCGACAAGCGCACCACACACTATCAATTTTATCTTTGTCAGTATGATTATAGGTTTAAAAACGAATTGACTGAGAACTACAATAGGAATTTATGCTATAGTCCAGCTTTAGACCTTGAATCAAAACTAATATGATTTTTTTCATTTACTCAAGTAGTTATGGAAATGTCTCTTTTTGGCCATAAAATCATATCTGGAAATCTTGTCAGAAACTTGTGAAGCCAGAGGGTTATGATTTTTTTTTCAATTCTCTGGAAGCTGCCTTTCATCTAAAATAACAAGTTTACTAAGGACTTCGTTTACTTGAAAAACTTACCATCAATATCTCTGTGTTTAGAATCTGCCTTTTTATAGTCTATCTGTTAATGAAAACTATATATAATATATATATATATATATATATATATATATATATATATATATATATATATAATGGTATATATATTATAATATGTATGTTTTCTGTAAAATTAATATGTTTTCAGTGATTTTGTATATTCTCTCTTGTATTTGTCATGTGCTGTGTTGAGATGTCAGGTCTCAGATCTTGAAAGGGTTAGTTGACTGTGTGATTTTAGAGATAAGATACATTTTTCTGTTAGGCTCTTGTGTTTGCACAGCTGAATGTTTGTTCAGGTTTCAAGTGTGTGACCACGGTATTTGTCCCTTTATGTGAGAGGCCCGAAACCACTTAAGTTGTCAACTAAAAGGGAGATGAAATGACAGGTTTAGATAACAGTGGCTGGTCTGAAAGTTTGTTGTTTGCACAAGTGTTAAGACAGGAAATCCTCTATTAACTAAAGAGATGTGGGATGACAGGTTTAGATAAGCTGCTTAATCCAGAGGCCTTTTCTGTTTGAACAAGTGTGCATACAGGAAATCCCATCTCCATTTAAAAGGATGTATGCTGACAGGCCCAGATAGCTCTTTTCGAGCCAGAGAATAATTCCCTGATTATTTTTCCTCATCTAGGGGAAAAAACCCTGTTTATTCCTTTTTTTCCCAGGGAAGATTCCCAGAGTGACCCATTTCCAAAAAATGCCTAACTGGCAACATAGGTTTATTCTCATAGTAGAGTTTTGGGAAACTGATCAGTCCAGACAGAGACTGTAGAGTTTGGTTAGGTTTTGTCTTTTTCTCTCTTATCCCTCTCTTCCTTCAGAGGAGAGTAAAATTTACAACAAAGCAGATTTGGTGTGGTCACTATTGAAGTGTGCATCTTTCTGAGGTCTTAGTACAAGAAAGTGTAAAATAAGTGTAATGGCACCTTAGATAAAAAGTGTGTTTCAGCTGCAGCAAGAGTTTTGAAAAATTGTTCAGAAACTTGTATCAGGTAAAGTGGTTTTTTACTTATTTTTACCATGGTGAAGAGATAGAAACTTTAAAGAGATTTTGCCTTAGTGAAATTATTGTTGTTAAACCTTTTGTGCATTTTTGTATGTTCTTTTTTTTACACATTTTGTGTTCTTGTGTTTACAATTTTGTAATTTTACCCAAACTTTTGTGTTGGTGATTTAACATTTATTTACTTAGCTTTTTACATATGGTGATACTTTAATATTGCATACTTGAGTTGGTTGTCATTTGTTAAGATTTCTTTTTCAAATCTTGAGTAAATCTTAATAGTTTGAATTTTGCTTAATTAACATAATTTCTTGATATATTAAAGTTTTGTGAATTAATCTTATTTAAGAATTAATTAAATCTTGTGTTGTTTTCAAGTAATGGTAAATTTTTTCAGATTGTGAATTCTAATTATAACTTTTGAAGTTAGAAATAAACTTTTGTATTTAAAGTTTTAAAAACACTGTTTCATTTTTGACCACCAGTGAATAAGGTTATTTGTGTGTGCATAGGGCAAAGTGATAAACATGCTTTGTCCTCCTCCAATGAATTGAAGTGAATGAAGACCAGGGAAACAATTATAGTTGTTTATTGGAGTGATGCCCTTTTTTATCTAGTATATCTCAATCCCTGACACAACTTGGTAAACCTAGTTGATATTTAAAGTGATAAGTAAGTTTTAAGGGGAGCGCACGCTTACATAGAAATAATGCTCCGATTTTTATGGAATTTTTATATGTTATACATATATATCAGGTGATGTTCCAGGAAAAATTTGAGAGTGATCGGATGATTATTTTGGATTTTATTAAAAAAATAAAAAATAAATATAAAAATTAAAAATGATTCACCTCCTTCATTTTTAGAGCTATTGCAATGCGGCTTCATACATAGAAAGTATATCACAGTATGAAAAAAATAATGGGAAGAGTTTTTCTACTTTTCTTTTCTTTTTTTTTTGGATGGGGGCGAGGGGGATTTTCCCCCCAAATTTGTATAATTTGATTATCACCAGTTCCTCGTCAACCTAAGAAAAAATCTAGCCCCAAACAAATATTCGTCTTTCTTTCCTCTTTCCAATGGTATATTTAACTTTAAAATTGGCCTAAAAATAAAAATGTAGTTTGCGTTTGAAGTGCAAAAAAGTGAAAACTGAGAAAAATTACCGTAAAGATCAACAAGTGGTTTTTTTTGGCACTCGTGGAAAAAAACTTACCTTAGAGCATTATTTTGGTTGATTTCTGGCTCCAGGTCACCCCCTTCCCTCTATAAAAAGGGGTATTATTCGCTCGAGGCGAGGGTATCATCAAGTACCACCTGACTCATTGTTGCCTTGTTTGAAACTAAGAAACTAGAAGTTTAGTAGCTACCAGGCTGATATTCTTGACTCATTTTCAGTCGTTTTTTTCACTTGTTTGGTCTTTTTGGTCTTTGGAGTTTGATTTTCAAGCCTTTTTGTCTCTCGAATGAATGATTTTCAAGCCTTTTTGTCTCTCGAATGAAGAACTTCTTCTATACTTTCACTTGTGCCAAACAGATGTGTTAGCAAGTTGAATTTCTCATAGCCAAAGTTGTGTTCAATTTCCTCAATATTTATCGCACTCAATTGATGGTGCTGAGATTTTCCATTGCTAATTCGCTTTGCTGGGGCACTAACTGTAAACCTACACGATTGGCACTTCATTAAAATATCAGTATCCCATCTATTGGCAGAGAATTTGACCTGAACTTTACCCCTGCAATTTCCTGCCTTGCACCTAATACCCGACACTATTTTATCTAACCGAGATTTGATATAATGAACTTGTCATCATATACTCCCTTTTCATCATCCTTTATTCATTTCATCAACTGTGAGCGTATTTTTGAAGGTGAAAGTATATAGATTGCATTTAGAGTTACTGGATGTAAAAAGACAGCAAAACACCGCAAATAGCGAAAAAATTGCTCAGAGTAAAAGTGTCCCACCACCCGCTTTCAACGTATGGTGGCAACCCTGTCTCCTACCACGCATTCACCAAGGAACAAGCCATTGTTGTTGCCAGACACTGCCAGACGTAGGAGATAAGGTGATATAAAAATCAAAATAATGAATAAATTAGGCGAATAAAGGAAAAAATGACAATAGTCATTAGGAGCCAAACGTCAGCCCTACCTCACCGTGTTGGGGGCGAAGGCCCAAAACCCCATCAATTTTAATATTTCGAAAAAATGCTTTGGTCATGTGATAACGAAGGTGTTGCTCATGTCTTACGGCCATTTAACCATTTTTTTTTAAATTTCAAAAATATTCATAAAAAATCTAAGAGTGCGCTCCCCTTAAGGGATCACTGTTACCTTTAGAGTGTTCAGTCGTAATTTTATTGATATGAGGGTTCAGGTATCTGGCTGAAGTGAGGTAAATATTTGGATTTTGTGACTAGTTTTCATGACTAGATATATATATATATAATATATATATATATATATATATATATATATATATATATATATATATATATATATATATATATATATATATAATATATATATATAATATATATATATATATAATATATATATATATAATATATATATATATATATATATATATATATATATATATATATATATATATATATATATATATATATATATATATATATATATATATATATATATATAGTGAAGTTGAAGGCGGTTGCTATAAAACCCAGTAGACAGTGGCAAGTACAGGGGAAGGACAATTCCTCATTCCTTTCAAAGTATTTTATTCAGCTGATGTCTCAAGAGTTATCAGTCCCATTTTCAAAGCTATAAAACTAAAAGAACAAACTAAAAACTGGAAAGTTTTAACATAAAAATTTAAAAAATTGAGGCACGATAGGAAGGAACAAAGTTTACCAAAGAGTGCCTTCAGCACTCTTTGGTAAACTTTGTAATTTTTAATGTTTGCTCTTTTATTTTTATAGCTTTGAAAATGGGACCGATAAGTCTTGAAACTTCAGCTGAATAAAGTACTTTGAAAGGAATGAGGAATTGTCCTTTCCCCCATGCTTGCCACTATTATTAATCAGATACTTCAGGGATCTGACCTGCTAAGCAACAAAACTGATAAGTATGTGTTACCTTTTCCTAGACCTGCATTGATCTACTACAACAGGGCTTTCAACGTCCTTCCGTTCCTCATATACTTTTGTGTAATACATTTCTGACATTGAAAATCTCTATGCATATAAATTGTGTAATCCCCTTGTGATGCTGTCTGTAACTTTGGGTGTACAGTGGAGAAGTCCCCCCCCCCCACCTCCCTTTTCCCGCAAGAACTACATGATCTCTTTCATGTTGGTACTTTTCCAATGTTTCCTTTCCCGTAACCTTAAGCTTTTGCTTATGCTGATTTTCAGTCCTCCAGTCTCCTTTGATTCCGGTGCTAGCATAAGGTCGTCTGCATGAATCAGCTACAAGAAGCTACCTTTTCTGAACTCCATTGTAGCTTCTTCCTTGAAAATAAAAGCAATTGGCTCAGGGCTGAATTCTCCCATATTCTCCCGATTCACCTGCCACAGTCTTTACTCTAAATCTAGTGTTGTGGGAAGGAACATCACTTGGCTTAATGGGCCTTTCTGGTACGCTCTGCCTTCATGATGCCCAGTTACCCTCTGCTTTCATGATGCCCATTTAACTGTTTGTCTTGGTAATCTGTCAAATGCCTTTTGAAGACTCGCGAATCTCTTCGTGTGTGCTCTTTCCCTGTAGTTGCTAACTGACAATAATAATCGATTCTAACAATTTTTGTCAGCCTTTCCTCCAGGATCTTTTTTTCAGTATTTTCATAATATGCCTCAGTAGTCATATTCCTCTGTAATTTTCAAAATGCACTGCATTCCCTTTCTCCTTTGTATGCCATTCCTGAAGGGCTCTTTTCCAACTCTTTTATTACTATCTCTTCACTCATCAAGCTTTCATATATTGTAGCAAGCTCATGGATGACCAGCTTTCCGGTGAATTTCATTAGACCACTTCCCATTCTGGGTGGTCATGGGGTCTCCCACTTTTTTGTTTTGAGGGTCCTTTAACCTTTCAGGTTTTATATTCTTCACTGGTTCCTTTATTATCCGGGCGTTCTCTATTTGGTCTTCATCTGTTCATTCTGATGGTTTCCTAAACTCCTCATTTATTTGCTCTGCCCCTTTTGCATGTTTTCCATCTCTCTTCAGCCACTTTCGTATCCCATAATATTATCTCATATCCCTTTCCTTTGTTGTGATTTTTATCCAGTTCCTCACAGTTTCTCTTTGGTCTTGCCTTTAAGCTTCCAGCCTCTTGTCACTGCAAAAATCCCCATCTTCCCTTTGTGCATCTTGATTTCACCACCATGCTTATTTCTCTACAGTGGCCC
>NC_089751.1:6392134-6407134 GCF_040412425.1 Macrobrachium rosenbergii
CTAATCATTAAAATTAGATTGCAAGAAATCTGTTCACATGTGATTTACTAGTTGAAGGGGAGCAGCTATGGTTTACTCGGGCAACCCTGCGTTCAGCCAGTTTTCTAGTCAGAACCTACCACTAGATGGCAGTAAGCTCTGACAAGAGAACTGGCTGAACAGTACACAACAAAAATGGCGGACGGACGAAAACTGTGAAGCCCGAGGTTGTTAGCGGTCATTTTTACACTATTCAGATCACAGTTTCGCCAGGACGGAACGGCGCTGCATGCCTTATCCGCTTTTGACCGATTCTTAGTTGTCCTCAGTTTTCCTTCATGGCTTTAACTTTGTTCTTATATATATTGTAAAGATTAGCGCCAAAATACGCTATGAAAGCGCCCGCCTTTCTGCTTTGCTCGGCCGATAGATAGGCCTCTGTCTATTTTGAACCTGTGAGAGGTAGTGAATTCTGGTTCGTGTTAGTTTGAACCAGAAGTCGGGGGTTATAAGAGATGCTCAAAGATTTAATCTTTTCGCCATGGGCAGTAAACTGGCTTTGCACCGTTTTCTTTGGTACAGGAGAGTAAGCCGTTTTCTTTGATATAGAAGTGTGACCTGGGTCAGGACATTGCCCCCCCCTACCCCTGTCCAGAAGCAATAAAAGGTCAGGGCGAGGGAAGTTCCTTCTCACACACAGTCGCTAGTTTAAGCCAAGAGGTCACGAGTGCAGACCTTGCCCCCGCCCTTCGTTCGCTTGCCGCCACGTGGAAGTTAACTGCCCTTTGCTCCGTACCCCGACCCACGTGGCCATCAAAGACTGCAAGTGGGGATTGCAAGTCCCAAAAGCGAGCGGATACTCAACTGCGGCCTTTTCATCATCCCAAGGGCGCCCTTTTTCCGCCCCAATCTACGACTTGAAGCAGTACCTTGGTGAGGGAGGCCTTTTGTCGACGCGACCACACGTGGTCCCTGGCCCAAGACGACGCTGGACGCCGACGTCAGCCTTACGCCCCTGCAATGTGGTAAAGTACCCAGAACGAGTTGCTAGTCACGTTACTTCGCCCTTGTGCATTTATTAAACTTCTGGGCCTATAACTTGGTATCCCCTGATGTTTCTTGGTTTAATCCCGGCCCACGTGTTCACTGCCTCCTTCCTCTGAGTCACAAGTAACGCCTCGGGGAAGTCCTTGGCGCCCTCAGCTCACACCCAATGGGTCCTAATATCGTTTCAGAAGGACGATCGTAGCAGAATTCTCCTTGGTCCGTGTTCCTGGCATTCCCAAGCTCCCCCTCCTTCGGGAGGACTTCTGCAGCAGCAATTTAACGTGTTTCAGTTCATTTTCCCTTTGATCTTGTGTGTTATGAGAATATACCTATTTTTGTATCCACGTGTTTCACGCACTTCCCTTTGAGAAAGAGTCCTCCGCTCCTTGTACCACTCCTTTTAGTTTGTGTTTTATATGTCCTGGTTATCTTGCTAGGCCATTTTAGAGTAAAGTAATAAATGTGGAGTCATAAGAACCACCTGCACTAGGAAACATATAAATATATATATATATATATAT
Organism: Macrobrachium rosenbergii; assembly: GCF_040412425.1. Lineage (NCBI taxonomy): Eukaryota > Metazoa > Arthropoda > Malacostraca > Decapoda > Palaemonidae > Macrobrachium > Macrobrachium rosenbergii. The sequence goes on from NC_089751.1 coordinate 6,393,682, forward strand.
ATATATATATATATATATATATATATATATATATATATATATATATATATATATATAATATAAATGTATATATGTAATGTATTATATATATAAATATATATATAATATATATACATATGTTATATATATACATACATAATATATATATAAATGTATATATATATATGTATAATTATATATAAATAAATGTATATAATATATATATATATATATATATATATATATATATATATATATATATATATATATATATATATATATATATATATATATATATATATATATGTGTGTGTGTGTGTGTGTGTGTGTGTGTGTGTAAATATTTATATATACATACATAAATATATATGTATACTGTGAATTACCTTAATTTCTATCAATATTCACATTCCAGCTGAAATTACTACCCATTGTTACATAAAAACTCACCTGTACTTGAGGGTCATTTGTAGTCCTTCTTCAATATCCGTTCCCACCTGCATCATATTTCCTAGGGCTCTTAATGACTCGATTTCAGATGCTAGAAGACTGTCCTGGAAGGTGTGTCCAAAAGCAGGTATGGTCACCCTGTGAGAGTTTGTATATTTTTGTAAAATAAGCGGTACCCCAAGAATATTATAACTTTAAAATCACACAAAGGGTAATTAAACCTTTTGATGTATTATCCGATAACTCAAGGGTGTAATCATAATATTGCAATTATTACCTGTAAATGATACTGCCAAGTTGTCAAAGATAGCATAACATTAATCAGCCAAATATATTAGATGAAAGATGCATGAATGCTCTTGTCATATGTGCTTGAAAAAGAGTAGAGAGGACCTAAAAGGATGTCAGAAGGTATCTAAGAAGCTTTCCTGAACACTAGGACTGTGAACAGAGGAAATCAAAGTTTTATTTTCAAACGTTCAAGTGCTACATAACATTGGAACTCGTTCAAAGATTGAATAACAATAGAATTAGACAGAAAATTTGCAAAACACAAAATTGTTGCTCTCATGCCAACAGTGGTCATGACAAATATAAAACTATTTTGTGGCTCCGAAAAGTTTATTTGTGACCTCCCAAACTGAATAGTACACAGACACAAGGAAATTTTTTCGATAAATATATAACATAAAGGACTTATTACTTCACTCGCCGTCCTGTCAATAAGATATATAACATTAACATTCTATTTGCGTTTGGCATCACCTTTCAGTTATCGAAGTAAGGTTAATACAGGTTTCCATACAATTATCCAAAGTATTTATAAATATTAGAGTAAATACTGTTCTAAAGTAGTAAATACCGAAAGATTAGGATTCAGCCTTATAATATGCATATAGAGATTTACGCTTCATCGCACATACAACGCATCCTTATTTAAAATATAAATGCTAACATATGAAAAAGTTCTTGTAAACTACATAAATCCTGTAAAATTCTAACCCAAAACTAAAATGAAGTAAAATATCAAACTATTATTTTATCGTGACTATGATTCCTTTCAGCAGAAGGCGGACCCAGTAGAAAGGTTGATTTTTAGAATATTTGTGCGAGTTAAGTATCAGCTCGAGTCTACCCTGTCGTGTAGGATTTGGAACTGGATCATATTAAAACATTGGTATATACATGTAACAGCCTCACCTTTTAACATCCTTCACGAGCTCCTCCGGCGTCTCTGGTCTTGGAGGGTACCTAGGAGCCACGAGAAACGCCACGAGATTTCCCTTGTACACATTCCCAATAACAAAAGCAAAAATTAACCAGAAGGTTAGCAGGATCCTTACGCTGGCCCCCACAAGATGTCGGCCGCTTAATCCTTGACCTAATAGTGTGCCAATGACCCCTAAGACAATGAGACCAGAGCCGATTTTCATCATGGCTGATTCCTTCCTAGAAACTCTGATTACCTGCAAAAGTATGCAGTATATTAAAAACTGTTCATGAATGGAAATTGGATTTTAATCTGTGACTGTTACACACGCACATGCATATGGGGTTTTGTCACATGTACACACATGACTTTTGTGTACTAAAATATTGAGCCACAGATAACACTTAATATCAAATTTCCTTTACCCTGGGCATTAATAATTGATTAGTTCATCTGCCCGGCCAGGATTCCAACCTTTTGATTTAAGTGCGGTGATAGGCAGTTGACGTATCCATTTTGACTCAGCTTTACACATTCCTCTCACATTCAGCTTTTGTACGTAGCAGATTGCACTCATCTCCGCCATGATAGCTGGACGTTATGTTTGTAACTGTCGTGAAAAAATTGGATCCATTTTTTCTCGACAATCCTTCTCAACGTTCAGGATAGGCGAGGGGGGTGGTAAGCAGGCGGCTGAGTTCGTGGTTCACTTTTTTCTGTAAATATGTTTGATTATTACTTGTGTCCGGCGAGTTGCCTGTGTTGTCTGTGTCAGGGATGTCAGAGAGGATCTTTTTTATATAATTCAAGTACATTCTTTCGTAAGGTAACCTATGTAGAAATTTTGAGAGGGAACCAAGGTGACGACGAGACATACAGAGGGGCAAAATGCGTCTTTCTCGAGGGTTTATCATTTAGGTTAGCTGAACACTCCAGATCGTCACCTCCCCAGCCAAGTTGTCCATTTTGTAACGAGCCGGCTCATTTGGTATGCTCGTTTGATCCTTTCACATTTTTGACATCCGAGTTTTAATCCAGTTAATATTTGGTTGAAGTGTAGCCTGATTGTTTGGAAATAAGTTTTGTGCAAAATTGTAGCTTTTAGAGGCAAGTTTTTTTGAGTTTTATGGGTTTTTGTATAGCCTTCAGCATTGTCTCTAGTACCCGACCGCGTGGTCCTTAAGGGTGTGCGTTAAGTTTCATGTATGTTGAATTTTAAATAGTCTATTTTTTAAAATAAAATTGTAAAACCCTGCCCCGTCTCGATGGACCTTCGTTTCGATGTTTGCTGGTAGTGCCCTTCAGGCCTGACCATCCCAGTCCCATACCATCAGGGACTTAGAACCCTCCCAGTCGTGGGGAAAAATTCGCGACAGTAACACTTCACTAATGTTTTGTCAATTTTACTCATGTGACTTTTACAGAAATATTAAGCCACAAATATGACTTGATATCGAATTCACTTTACCTTGGGAATAATCTTACACTAAATTCATAACTACCCAAGTGTTACAAACTTAGCAGTCAGCTATACTGTAATGGTGGAGATAGGTTGATATCGAGTCTAAGGACAGAACCTGAATTCGACCGCAGTATGTACAGCAGAGTCTAAATCACTATCTCTCCTGAGGGCCGAAAGGATACGACCACTGTCTATCACTGTATCTTAACTGAGAGGTTCAAGTTTAAATCCTGGCTGGGCAGATGCACATATCAATTATGATTCCCCTCGGATGTAATCTGTTCCCAGGATGAAGTGAATTAGGCATTTTTTTTTTCTTTAAGAATTCAGTTGCTTAATTTACATACAAGTAGTTACAATAAATTCTACATTTCATCATGTATGTGTTTACAACATATATTTACAGATTCAGTAAGCTTTTACTGCACAACAATCTCCTTTCAATACTAAACAAATGGTAAAAATTCTCTCCAAAAGATGTACAGGTATATAAGAGGTTTTCATGGGACACAAATTTACTTCGAATTCTTTGAATGACATTAACAGAATCAACGCCCCTAGCTCTCAAAAGCCATATTTCTACTATAAAAGTGTTACCAATAGTATACACATGCTTTAGACCTTTTTATTGCTTACTTTGATGTCATAGTGCAGTATCTGTAACTTATGTGTTGAATTAATATTACATAATTTTGAAAAAGAGATTTTGAACTAATTAGATATCATTTCATTCCTCTTACAGAGATATATAGAATGGAGAACAATTTATTCTATACTGCAGTGCTTACACAAATACTTTCAACACCAATCCAATACAGCTTTCTCTTAGATGTGAAAAGCATCATGCAGATACCGATAAATAATTTTTCTATTGAATAGCTGATTATATAGATTTTACTTGGGACCATACATTTCCCCAACTGAAAGTTGGATATTTCAACTCCACTGCTAGAACTGGTTTTGGTTTCCTGAGCTCTTTGTAAACTAACTGACTATTCCACATCATGTCTTCTAGAAGAATTTTAACGCCTATGAACACTTTATATGAATCCACAATAAAGGATGAGAGATCTCTTGAAAGCCTATGTTGAACATTTTCACTAACAGTGAATAACTAAATATGGGCATAATACCATACTTTTGAGCACAACAAAAGTTATTTTTCTGTTCACAAACGTTCCAGTCCTTTGCATGTTCCAACCACAAGATTCCAAGTCAGAGATATAGCTTCATCGTAACAATTCGAGTAAAACAGTCCAAGTATCTTACACAGCTCCCTAGTTGTTAGGCAGTGCAGGAGGCCAGTTACTCTTAATTAAAGCAACGCGGTGTAACCCAGCACCGCAAAATCTTTTCAATTTTGCCAATAACATTTTGAATAACAACGATACTGTTTTCATATCAATCAAATATTTTGAAATCATCAGCAAACCGTACGAGAATTATTGCTAGGTGGGACTGGAGGTGATATTAAATTGTCTCTCTTTATTGCTATGTAGAAAGGTTCTAAATATTATCACAGACAACGATAATGATAGAGGTCAAAATCACTTAGCTGATCCATTTACAGAGAAAGATTCACTTAACAATCCATTAACCAAAATCCTGCTTGGGATAAGCTCGCAGAAACTTTGAATCCATTCTATGAAATTTTTATGTATTCCCGTTGCTGCCAGGATTTTAAATACCGACGCTGTCTGTCCTTCCAGAATCATCTTGAAGGTCCTGATTCTGTTCAGCAATCCTTTCAAAGATCCATCAGGAAGTCGGTTATGCCTAATTGCCTCAATTTCCCCGTATATACTCAAGATTTATTTCCCAGTGATACATACATAATCACCGAGCTGAGATTTGTTATTCAATCATGCTCAGTACAAGTGATCTTCACCTCTCCCTCAGCACACTTTTCTATGTTCTGAAATGCTTCACTTTAGGAAGGCTTAACTACTCTGTTTCTGCAGTGTTCTGCACACCAGCAACAGCATCATGCTTTAATTCCATAATATTGAAGATTACATCCCTCACTTTATCCAATTTTACATAGGGGTAAGAGAACACAAGCCCACTGGAGTCCTGTCTGTACAGTGCACTTGGAAATCATGCGCAAAGAAATTGCGCTAGGTGGAGGTTTGCTGTCTGCTCACCAGCGACAGCCCCAAGCCGAGGTAGAGAGCCCCAGAGCTTACAGTTCTATCTGGCGAGTTTGCAGTCCTATTCCTATTTAAAGGATAGTAATGAAATAGTATTACTAAAAAAAGCACTTACTGCTATAAGGCTCCATGAAGCAACTGCAATCGTTGCTAAGATGAAAATCCACACTTGATATGTTAGTGGGTAGTAAAGACTCTGCCACTTTGGCTCAACCGATGGTTTGACCATGACAAAGGCTAAGTTGACATCGTTTTCATAAATCCAAGTAAAATCTGTAGATTTTAATCTTGATGGCAGCAAAAAGTGGATTACGGGTGCCACCCATGATGAACGATTTGCCACACACTGGAACACCTGAAAACAGTTACATAATTCATTTAGAATTCTCCCTTTTTCCCTCTATATAAAACTACCGCAGATTTATTTACACCCTTCTTATAACACTGTTTAAATTTATATGGGCTCTACGCGCTCTCCTCTAGTATATATAAATAGTATTTTGTTTAAATGCTCAGTTCTTCACAGGAAATGTTAATCAATCACAAGAAGTCCTAACAAGAACTGTTTCTAACAGAGTTTATGTGCCATATATATATATATATATATATATATATATATATATATATATATATATATATATATATATATATATATATATATATATATATATAAATTATATATATATATATATATATATATATATATATATATATATATATATATATATATATATATACCAGGTTTTTGGCTCTTTTAGGAAATGAAACCTACATTCCTAAGCAGTTGCCATCTATACCCATTTACAGTAGTGTGAGATTATACATTCTTGGTGGAGATAGGCCTACATGTATTTTAACTTCCTTATCTGGAATCAATTATTTCTAGAATGTATAACATTATTCTGTATCGTTCGTTCATATCAAACAATCAAGAATAAATCCATTTTTTTTTTTCAGACCACGTCTTACCAAATTTGCAGGCAGTGTCACCGAGGTGAATTACTGCCAGAGAAGTGCACTTTACATTCTCTCTCTCTCTCTCTCTCTCTCTCTCTCTCTCTCTCTCTCTCTCTCTCTCTCTCTCTCTCTCTCTCTCTCTCTCTCTCTAAGGTCTCTTCAGAGATCATTCTAGAGAAGTGTCTCATGCCTAGTGTGATGAATGTTCTGCATGTTTTCTTTAGTTTACATTTGTTCTCCTAATATGGTCGTATTCAAGTCTATAAAAGGTTTGATGCTAAATGAGTCACACGTTAATTTTGCAGACCGTAACTAAAGAAAGCAATTTTTAAACTACGGGTGTTATACTGTATATGTCGTGACCATTCATGCTTTTTGGCCTTATCGCTTGCATATCAGACAATTTTCTCTTTTTTATCGCATTTCTGACATTATTCACTGATACAGTCCATGTTTTTAGAGCTTAAGAACTCAAAAGAGGAAAGTTAATTGTATCCTTGAAATTTGATTTTGCTTTTCTGGAAAGTTTTTTTGCTCGCCTCAACAGAAAATACAGGAGATTTAGTTTATTCTTTTTTCTTTGTTGAGAAATCAATAAATGCGGGGCTGGGACTCACATAGAAAAGAAACTTACCATTCACATGATGACAAAACCTTCCAGTGGGGGAAGGGTCCCTTTTGCTCTGTGAACCCATTGAGTTTTTACCTAGATAAACATCAAGAAAAAAGAAAGACGAAATATTCCACCACTTGTTAAGAACTGATTTAGAATACACAAAGCAAAATGGTTTTCATATCTCACCTCATCCCATGTTGTAACGGGCAAAAGACTGACAGAAAAGTTGAGGGTTGACGCCATGGCCTCAAGCATAAGTCTGTCTGATCCCGAATAAGTGACTGACCCATCATTGGCTCTGTCTTCCATCCAGTATGGTTCGTAGGGCAAGACCGAAATGTTTATGGAGCCACCGTACATGCTGTGAATGTCGGAAGACGTGTCACTGAGAATTTGCAAGCTTATGGAACGATAAAATCGAGCTCTTATTTTCCCCCATTTTGTTAGATATTCCTAGGGCAAAGTAAAATTCGAAATTGAAGCGTATTTTTGGCTTAACTTTGTAAGAGAATTAATGGAAGGGAGAGAAACGGACAACCAGAAGAGGTAGAAAGGTAACAGTGAACGTTTTCTTCGGAGCCACCCTTGTTGGGGACTTAATGGTATAGTTTTTTTTTTTTTTTTCATTTTTGACTTGGGATCACAGTTGAGATTTATCTTCTGTCTGCCGTACTGTATGTATTCTTTTTTACATTTTTACCTTTTCTTTGTACAGTAAATATAGACAGGAGAGAGGGTAAAGAAGCAAAAATGAACACACAGTAATCATGCACTCCCACAAGAGAAATGGAGACACTGATAGAAAGAATTTCAAGCTTGGATGTGTATAAGAGGCATCAATAAATGAGGGGGAAACGTTATTGGGTAAGAGAATTGAAATACAATAAATTAAATCACAAGTAATCGGGCGCTAAAAGAAGTCGCATTACAAGTGAAATTGGGAGAGAATCCTTTGCAACGACGAGATTTCTAAATTAGACAAAACGTTGGAAGCAGAAAAGAAATGCAGACAATAGGAAAAGTAAATAGCGCTGTCTTTGGTATGATGGGGTGAAAATAGTTCCAATAGTAAATGCATTGCAGGCAAGCAAAAGGCTTAGTGCAGGAGATACATAAATATTCACATAACATGCAGTGTACTTGAGATTAGAAAGAAAAATGATTTGCATTGGTTGCTGTAACTTACTTTGAAAATTTTTGAGGGAAAAAGGGGAGACTGCTATGTTTTACCAGACCTTTTGAAAGGCTCCAAGATGCGAGTCGAACCAGTCGGCTCCCAGAGGGAGTGAAGGGCATAAACGTAAACACATCCCACCTGCGAGAAAACTTGTTATTATCACTTTTTGTTTAAATTTGTGTAAAATGGTTATGGATATTACATGTCCGTTTTTGGTGTAGCTGAATCACTGCATGCAGGAACTGTTTGTATTTCAGGCTAAGGTTATCAATATAGTTAGTAATATTCTGTCTTGACATGCAATTAATGGACGTGTCTTCCATCGAAGCATCAATTAAGACTAAATACGACCGTTTCCGACAACGGAGAATGTATATTTTTTTAACAGTAAAACTAATGAAATTAAGTTTTACAACGAGGGTAAAGGTCAAAATATAAATATATAAATAACACTGTGATACTTTTTTTGTGACATATGACCCAGTTATTATTTCTTTCCCGATAAATAAGTTTTATATTTTTCCTCGAACGGAAATGAAAACCATAATAAAGCTCAACATTGATCTTTTGTGATTATACACGTATGGTGTTATGCTGAAAGCATTGTCATAAAAGCTCCAGTATTTATCATATTTTATCCAATGTTTTCTTTCATCTAATCTCTTAATAAACATGAAAAGTCCTACGTAGAGGTAGCAAACACCAATACTGCAGAAATACCTCAGTTAGCGTACTACTCACTTCAGTGTACCCAGCTGCACAGGATTAAGATATTTTTTTTTCCAGACAATTAATTCTGTCGCTTAATTTGGCCCAGATGATTAGCACAAGTCAGGTAAGGTGCCTTTCACACCTGTGTTTGAATTGGTCTCAGGTTAAAAGTAAAATGCATGCAGTGCTTTTGACAGTAAATGTAGTGGTTAATCTTATCAGTGTCTTAATTCTATGTTTCATTATGTATAATCAGATACCTTTAGAAGTAATCAAAAGTGTATCCGACAAAAGCACCCTTTCGTTATCAAACAGGACATCCAAACTGACCGAATGGGAACCAAAAATTGATTCAAACAAATTACAAAACCAGGAACATGACCTTAGAGCTACATTTTCACGATATCAGCTGACCTTCAGCAAAGGAGATAACTCACCTTTCACGCAATCCTTTCGTCTTTGGTATCATTAAAAGTGTGTTCATGACGGAGACTGTCCAGGAGCTAGTAAGGTCCTGGATAGACTCGTTTTCCAGACGCCCTATGATGACTAGTTTTGTGATGCCGGATAGGAGGCGGTTTTGTGTACACGATATGGCGAACTCCTTCAGGAAAGCTATTTCGTCACTCAAAACGACAATGTTTACCCCAAGAGAGGCTTTGCGAACCTGGGTGGTTGGGGTAAAAGATATTTCATCGTTATAACCAGATGATGAAACTTCTCACGTAATCTTTTCATTGTGATAAAAAAAGCTATCGAAATATAAGTTGCAGGGCAATGTGCAAGTGCTATTTATTATGGAACCCAGTCAAGTCTTCTTTCATAATGGCACCCATAGCCTCGAACTGCAGCTCAAAATCATTTTGTAAAGACAGAACTTCATCTATGTCATTACTCATAAAGTAAGAAACAACAAAGCAAGACCTTGTCCTCTTTCAATACACGGTAATTATAACCTGGGCCTGAACGACTGGGTTGCAGGGGGTACATAGTCCGAGGGTTTTAAGGCTCCAGGTAATTTCCTGTGATCTTAGGAAACTTTGGCAAAATAGAAATCTAGCGTAAACACATTAAATAAAAAGAAAATATTTCTTTCAAGTCTTTTACCTCGAGAGACAGTTTGCAAAGTACAATACAATAACAGTAGATACAACACCAAATTTCTCTTGTACTAGACGAACTTTTCTTTAGAGATCTTCTTCTTCGTTTTAACTTGCTTTTTCCCGTTTTTATATAGGGTAAGCACGATGCCTTCTTTTGAAGGACTTTGATTTGGTGTTGGGGTAGGCCGTAGCCTCGATCGGCTTCCCTGCCTGACATTGCTTAGACCACGGTAGCGAATGTGCACATGTCTCGTACCAAATCCCCAGCTCCCTTTCTCCCAGCAGCGAGGAGAACAGCAGTTAGGTTGACAGTTCGAGACGTGAGGTGTCTGTTATGTTTTTAGAAGATGTTTGAGTGGCTTTGTTTATGTGTGTATTAGTCTGTAACACCCATTTGCTTTCAGCAAACTTACCCATTGATTACATACATAATCCCGGAGCGTCTACATAGATAACAAAATGTCCGCCTCTGACCAGTCGGCTGTGGATTTGTACCCGCGCCACAGACCTCTATGAAGTCCGAGGCTGCTGCTCTACCGACCGAGCCATTGAAGCTCTTGACGAACATTTCTTTAGAGATAGGTACTCTTAAAAGTGTTATTAAGTTTGCAGATTATAATAACAAAAGAGGAGAAATCGCTCAGTTAATGCTGACACACTGAAAGAACATGCTCAGTAATTGTAGACCTCAGCCTACGAAAATGAGGCAATAATGGTTGTAAAGTACAAAAACGTACAAGAAAAATGCAACAGAAACATTTTTTACTTTGTGGCTGTTGCACTCATAAAAAATGTGGAAAGAATGCTCTTGAATGCTTACATGCTAGAAAAACTTTTTTGAAACGATTCACACTGTGTACCACGTGGTGCGAATTGTTACAAAGCCGCATTGGTTGTTCTCTTCATGGTATGTCTAAAAAAACAGCAAAATGTCTGGTCGTGTTAAATGTTTAAAGCCTTCTGACTAGCCACTTGCCCGGCATCAGATTAACGCTGGAAGACATTCTAGAGGTAAACTGGACAGGCAACACATAACATGGAGCTTTACTCTACTGTACAGTATTTGACATCTTTTGCCTGTTTTATTGTCAGTTAGCTGTACGGTACAAAATATTAACTGGAATAGACAATTGTGACAAAGTCATCCAATAACCACATATCTGACAAACCTTAAAACGACTCAAAATACATGAGGAAAGAATTCAAATGCTTCGTCACAACTAGAGCTAGGAATAAGACTTCCCGAAAGTGCGGTGGAGTTTCGCACGAGAGAATAAGGCCTCAGGATGACAGACGCTGCCCTGCTGGCCTAACTTGGGCAGGTTTACTTAAAAAAATTTTTTTTTTTTTTTACAATTTAGTATATAATAATCTGATTGGATTAAGTGTCCGATTAGCAGTTAACTGAAAAATTTGATTTTAAATATCTTACCAGATCAGCATCCTATTTGCCTTGATATTAATGATTTTGAGTAGGAAATGCAGCATTTACACTTATTATATGAAGCAAACTTTAGAAATACGCAATCAATTATGTCTACCAAATTTGTTAACGAAGTACAGCGTGTGACCTGTTTCTAAAAGATGGAATTAAGCTTAAGAATACTGAGAACAATCCTAGCAATAGTTAACTTCAGCGAAAAGGTCTTTAGGCAGACCCAAGCCAAAAAACAAAGTAAGGATAAAGCAAGGTGTACGGTATTTCAGAAACGTCTCGTGGATTTAGCCAGGCTAAATACTGAAAGTTATCAATTTTCATGTGATGATTCGACATTCCTCGCACGCAAAAATTTATGAAAATGTGCCTTTTTTTTTTTTTTTTACTATTTGTTGCAATTAATTACGCCCTCAGATAAGCATTGCAGGGTAAATTCTGCACCCTTATTTGTGTTGTGACATAAAGGTATTCAAATGTGATTTTCTCTGTTTGTAATTCTTGTCTTATCTATTTATATTTATTTATATCTGTCGTTGGGGAGTCTAGGAGAATAAGGCCTCAAGTATCAAGTCAACAGGGCCGTCCATTCCACCCCTCCATCTTTCATTCCACTTTGGCCTAGCAGCTCATGACAGAGGAATTTGTTTCTGGTGATAGAAATTCATTTCTCGCTATAATGTGGTTCGGATTATACAATAAGCTGTAGTTCCCTTTGCTAGGTAACCAATTGGTTCTTAGCCACGTAAAAATAAATCTAATCCTTCGGGCCATCCCTAGGAGAGCTGTTAATCAGCTCCGTGGTCTGGTTAAACTAAGGTATACTTAACTTTTTTCGGCGTAGTGGACAGGAATAAGCTGACCAAGGGAGGAAAGAAGGCCTCTTACCCTTTGACAAAATTCCTCTCAGGGACCCTGGTTATACCAGCTGATTTCATTAAGCCCTGTTTGACTTCTTCATGAAATAATTTTCAATCTTACTCTTTCCAAAAGTCTCCTTCGACGCTAAGCCAATTTCCTGATGTTCGTTTCATGTTGGAGTCCATCAACTACTTAGTTGTTTACTACCCTCCCACTTGAAGTATTTCTCGTAGACAATGCCTCTCTTTTTATAGACGCTCACTGGCTAAACTTGCACCTTAAATGTAATCTGTAACCTGTGTTAATGTTTCACGTACTGATTTGTTTAACTTCTTTCTTTTCCTCTTATCCTCTGTTTCACCGCAATTGTATTCTAATCTGGAAACTTGATAGTCTTTTTTGTATTTGTTCCGTAAGGATACTTTTCCATTACTAATACTGTATTATTAATTGAAAATTTGTCATTTTCACATTTAAAACCCATCTAGTTCTCAGAATTTATTCCCTGATGATATGATAATCGGATATATTCTTTTAGAAGAGAAATTGATAATCGGATGTCATTTGTGTATGAAAAGCCCTCACAAAAAAGGGAAGCTTTTATATTTATTTACACTTCAAAAAGAAAGTAATTCATCACATATTATCACAACAAATTAATGTATTTTCTCTTTGTGGTGAAATGAAATCGTTGTTTTCGTATTATGAATTTTTCTTCAAGTGGATCTCGGTAATTTACTGAAGTATTGCGTATTCGGTCAGCAGGTTGAAAATGGTTTGGTAACGTGCTGAACGTAATAAAGGCAGATACAAGAAGTCAACATGTCCTATATTTTACATACACGCACTTAACCGCGAATCCCTCAAACTTAAATATTTGCTAAAAAAATATTTTTAATTTCTAATAGAAGAGTGATACGCAGTGATATTACCAGCAGCAGTTGTTATAAGACACACTATTAAAAGTTAACCTTCGACAATAATGGTAAGAATTGTTATCAGCGTGGTAATATTAAGATTAATGGTGATATTTACTCAGATTAAAAATTGTTATTAATAGAAAAATATTACTTTTCCTGCTGAAGTAGTCAGTGTGTTGACTAGAGTATCGTTGGAGGCATCGTCCGCCATCGTGTTGAAAAGCGCCACACCCTGAAATACTTTCCCCATGATCAGTTCCTGTGGAGTGTATTAGATATAAGTTAGTATAATACTGTATTAAAATAAAAATCAGTAGTAATACTATGGAATATATAGCACTTGGGATGCCAGAGTTACGCTCATTGTTAACAAGAAGTGTTATGCAGGTCATTAAAAGGTAATAATTAACGAGGTCGCTTGG
>NC_089751.1:6412134-6512134 GCF_040412425.1 Macrobrachium rosenbergii
TCTCTCTCTCTCTCTCTCTCTCTCTATATATATATATATATATATATATATATATATATATATATATATATATATATATATATATATATATATATATATATATATATAATGTTCAAAATGTGTGTGTGTGTGTGTGTGTGTGTGTGTGTGTGTGTGTGTGTGTGTGTGTGTGTGTGTGTGTGTGTTTGTGCATTAATATTTTCAAAAATCACAGAAGATACTGGATATTCAGTTGTAACAGGAATGAAATTACTTGGTACATTTTTGAAGCTCTATTTCCTTGGCCTTTTAAACAAGTAAGGAGGATTTATTTAAGCAGCCTAGCTCTGAAATAAGATCCTTGAATGTTCAACAGTAACATCGAATAATTCTTTAACAATATTTTGTTCTGTGCTAGAAAAAGAGGATAACAATATCCTATATTTCAGCTCAGGGGCATATACAGGGACAGACAGACAATAGAAACAGCACAAATACACAAAATTGAGACCCACGAGGTAAAAAGCTATGACAGTGATCGGCTGCACCCAAACAGTTGCTGTGAGTGAGAGGCATTCACAGTAATAGTGACCGTTTCAAAAACTTCTTCACAGTATTTTGGAATCTGATTATCAAGTCCCAAGCTTCTCTGTTGCGTTCTTGGAACCACAGAAAAAAGAAGAGTGGAAGATCAAAACTAGAATTAGTGGACCCAATCGAGAAAATGAAAAAAACTGAATTGCGCAAATAGTAAGGGGCCAAGGAATGAGAGAACTTACTGCAATCGCCTTCGAAATCAGAATGCTGGATAAAATAAAGGATAGAATGACGGAAAGCTTCGTTGTGTCTTAATATGAATGAGGTCAACTCGATTCCTCGAATCAAAGCCGAGAGTTTTTTGAGTTCCTCGGTTATTGGTGGTTGAAAGAGATACGCACATGCGCGGAAGTAACTTAGTCTCTTTGTTTTATGGAGGAGATTTTGCTTCGTTTACTAATGTATGCTGAAGGTAATATTCCCTTTTAGTGACGTTATACACATACAAATGCGTACTCTTATAATTACGTGAGGGTCATTGTGTGTGTGTGTGTGTGTGTGTGTGTGTGTGTGTGTGTGTGTGTATATATATATATATATATATATATATATATATATATATATATATATATATATATATATATATATATATATATATGTATATATATATATATATATATATATATCTATCTATATATATATATATGTATATATGTATAGACTTATTTATGTGTGTCTGTGCGTGTTTGTAAAAAGGCATCTGATGCGTAAAAGGTTACACACTATGTGAACATAAACTAATCAACTAGACAGCCGATCTAGAATGGGCAATGCAGTGCCGACTAATTCGAACCCTTTTCAGAAGTAAGTGTGGAATTGGCGGGTGTTTCTTTTTCAAGGATATATTTATTGTGAACGAAGAATGAGGAAAGCAATCCAGATGTCAGAAGTGAAAAAAAGAAGGGCAGACCCATAGATTGAGTCATAAATGCATAAAAATGACAGTAGCATACAGTGCTATGAATTGACAATCATAGACAGAGACACACTAATGAGTATAGCCTGATTTGTAATGTTGCAAGAACTGTTTTTTCGTATTTGATTGATTATTTTCAGATAAGCATCTGAATGCCGACACTCGATTTTAGCTTCTACCTGGAAACACCTTGTAAATAAGTATATTACATACTTTTATTGTTATCAAATTATTTTTGAGACTATCGGTGCTATTACTCTGTCTTTCGATGATAATAAAAAATCCTAAACAGAGACTTCCATCAGAGAAAAGGCGGCTTCCTTTGTCAACTTTTTCTCATTTTTTTGTCATCAATGTTATATTCATAGGAGCTTACACGCGTGAGCTTAAAAAAAAAAAGAAGATATTCTGGTTGACAGTTGCTTTCCAAGAAATAAAAGTTTCATGAGCAAGCGTCAGGTTCGGAGTTCCTTGGAAATCTTGAGTAACATCGCTTGACGCCTCGAAGAGAAACTTGGACCATATGATTGACTGGGGATGTGTGGCAAGAATTCATAACATCACATGTGAATACAGAAGATGACATTCACTACTCTAGCCTTTGTACTCTTCTATCAACCTGTTCTTTTTTCTGTATGCCTTTTCCCATTAGAAAAGAGTGGTTTCGAAAGGCGTTAGTTACCCTTCCGATTTTAGTAAGATTTTGCAATGAGGTTGGTAGCAACTTGCATCTGCCCTGTGAATGGTCACAGGGTGTATGGGATTCCACTGAATGGAATATGATTAAAATGCAAAGGATAGATATTATATCCAAATGTAATAAGACTTTTCTAATGATTCATAGACATAAATCTCTTATGTTAAAACTGCGGTATGTTGAATAAAAAGTGTGCATTATATGGGCAAATATAATAAACATAAAACCAGAGTATATTTACCCAGTTGTACCTGACATCATGAGGCTCAAATCGAAGATTATTTGATAAGACATCGCGCTGAGGTTTTGGCGCAACAAAGGTTTGGGAACAATGACTGTATGGCCAATAAGACAAATCAAATGTGGTTCCACCTACCAACTGTCGGTGCCGCAGATATTCCAGGCAGTGACGCAAAAGTCAACAGGAGGGGATGTGGATTTCTCGCTACTTTCAGTACATCACAAAATTTACTTGTAGAGATTTGTGTGATCTTTTCCTTTTCATTCATAGGATGGTGCTGTTCAGTCACTGTATAGTCGGAAGCCAATTATCACATTACAGGAAGGAATATTACAAGGGAAAGAGATTTGATTAATACACTTTAGATTTTAAACAGAACTGCACGTCAGACGTGCCCAAAAAGTCTAATTTTCATTTATCTGAGGCCTTTTAAATATATATGTGTGTGTGTGAACATAAGCTCAGATATTAGCTTGATTGGAGGAATCAAATTCAGAGCTCGAATGTTTAGATTATAATGCCTATTTTGGTTAACAAGATTCTAATGACATCAGATTCGTCTTCAATATGATACCATAGCTAACTATGTTGTTTTCTAGCCCTTTGCAGAATATGTACCATAAAACCACATGATGATTTAGTTGAGCACTGGAAATTATAGTAGCACATTATTTCTCAGTACCTGACAGGTTGTATTAGTATATCGTAAAAGGCTTAATGTACAAAGTGTCATGTAAGGATGAAATATGTCTCTGAAGATCAGCATCTAGCCTCGTAAGATATAAGTTGGTATGCAAAGCGTAGGAAATGAAATTCGGGATTCATAAAGTTATTCAGGAGTAAAAATAATGTTGCAGATGATGGGAAAAAGAGAAAGGAAAGAAACAGCGTGTTAAAGGATGCAAATGAAGAAATTGCTCAGCGAATTCTCTCACATGGTGGTGAAGAGCAACCTTGGGAAGCAACTGAAAACGTCTCCAAATAAATTATCTGCAAATATCTCGAGAGTTACGAAAGTTTGAAAGCAAAAGAAATCTAGTGATATTAACTTAACAAATACTGAAGTGACTTGGGCATGTACAGAGAAAGAAAGACAAAGAATAGGAGATTATAAATACAAGAAGAAATGTTCTGAATGAATGGAATGCAAGAGTATTAGAATCGGGGGAGTGTGCGGGTGCGACAAACGTGTCTTTTGCAAAAGTATAACCAGGATTTAAAATGTTGTAAGTTTTGAACAAGGTTTTTCTCCTTGCCGTAGTGAGTATATTAAGAATATGGTAGCAACAATTACCTTAGGGACCACTCCATCTTACAAAAACAAAATTATATTTTTGCGATGTGATGTAAACTTGACAAGTGAAAAAGCCTACTTTCTTTATAAACGGGACCTATCTCTCTCAAGTCATGTACTGTAGTTAAATAAATATTGATCTTAACTTAAACAGATAGTATGAGTTTTTCGTAAAGGATTTAACGCTCGTTCGACCCAGAGAGTCTCCATCGTAAACATTTGATTTACGAGTCACTTCCCATCCCCAGCTCCCCATAATGCTAACGAGATTCTTCCGCAGATTATGGTGAGCCTGGAAGATGAAAATTGAAATATCCCATCAAATACTGAACATTTCGGATGCTAATATACAGCACTTTCTTCCCTTTAATGTAACGTAATGTACAACTTTCTTATCCCCTTAAATGCACATATGAGTCCAGAGTCATGTACTGTGTTATCTGTTCTTTACTGTATTTTGTCATTGACAGTTTACTTTCTCAACTCAGTTGTTTATCCATGGAATGACAACTGTAGGAGCGGGTCACTGACAGGATCCGCTACCTTCAAAACAACACTTCTACAGCTTTTATTGGAAATCAGTGTATTTTGACCTTTATGTATTTTGTGTACATTTCGCATTGTTTGCTAGGCAGGCTAATAGTTTGTTTAATTTATTGTTGTTAAGTTAGGCTACTAATTCGTATAATTCGGAGTTTATTTGCATAATTGTTAAGTACGATTAAAGCAAATGTTTTTGTTAATTTCCTACTATTTATTCTCGTGCGTTGGAACAGGCTAAGCACATGCTTGGCACATTATAAGATATACAGTCTTTAAATCAAGAAGATTGTTCTCCCTTTTATCTTTTTTTGAGTTTTGTCTTTGGTGCAGTGGTTTTCGAATATACTGATGGAAATGGCGTGTTACGTTTTCACCCTGTCTTTTCATTTGCCTGACAAAGCCCGGTCTCACCTGAAAAAGTTTTCGGAATCTAAACGCCCATTTTTTAACACTTGTTGTACATTTGTTTGACACTCGGCGAGTAATGCGCTGGAGGGCTGACTTGCCGAATGTCACCAAGCCACGGAGGAAAAGGTAATGCCAATCAGAGACATGTTCACAGAGCACCCCCTCGCTTCTTTAGTAAACGTGGAAGTAAGGAAGTAAAAAAGAAGAACCTTTTACAAACGATAGTAGAATAGACAAGAGGAAAGAGACAAATTTATTCCGGTTTTGTTAACGAATTTGATTCGCAGTTAGTGGCTCATTTGTTTTTAGTTCAGGAGATATAGATCATAAAAGAAGAAGCCCGGGAACATCACATTTGAAGCGAGAGGGACAAATGGAAGTTCAAAAGGAGTGACTGAAGTATTCAGCTTCCTGACAGGACTCTTGAAAGACTTCAGCTTGACTCTATCTTAGAGACTGAGGCTCACAATCAGTCCGACAGTCTTTGAAAAAATTGTAATGAGAGCTGAAATGAAAGACAGGAAGAAATCAAACAAGTTAATGCAGCAACGACTATCTTGTAAAATGTGTGACTACAAAGAAAGGTATTTTCACTTTTAGTTTTCCGTGAAAGAAAACTATCGAGATGGTTCTGTCCGTACTTTATCTGTCCGCCTTCATATCTTAGAAACTACTGAGGCTAGAGGGCTACAAGTTGGTGTTGATCATCCACTCTCCAATCACTAGACATACCAAACTGCAGCCCTCTAGCCTCGGTAGATTTTATTTTATTTTGGGTTAAAGTTAGCCATAATCGTGCGTCTGGCAACTCTATAGGACATGCCACCACCGGGCCGTGGCTGAAAGTTTCATGGGCTGCGGCTCATACAGCATAGGTTCAAAACTTAATTCAGCCATACACGGGCCCTGTTTGGCTAAGTAACGTGCATACGAATTTGTCTTTCCCTATTTTTTAGCCTTCCTCTCATGTACCCTGAAAAGGATAGTTACCACTTGGGTTTGTGTCTGGCTCAGTAACTGACAGCTCAAGGTCATCTGATACGAACCTAGCAACAAAGGACAATGACCAGCGTGGGAATTTTCCCAAGACTGACCCCACGTATAGAAACATATTATCCCGCTTATGGTTTATTTGGAGGAACTCAAATATAAAAAGTTTCTCTTAGGCTTGCCCAAAATTACCCTGGGAACGACGTGAAGACCATGTGGTCACAGCGGACTTTAAGTAAAACAGAAGATAACCACAAACAAAAGAAAACAAGTTCCTTATGCTTATGAATGAAATAGCAGGCGGTTATTGAATGGAAACGCTTTGAAATGAAACAGAATTTATCACGTACAGTGCTATATGGAGGAACGTGTACAAATGAAAATATGAAGCACATTTATTTACGTGGCCTGAACAAAGTTTGCCTTTTCTGAGCTTTTACTCTACAATGAGGAATTGTGCATTTGCCTAACGGATTCCTAACCTGTACGAGAGAGAGAGAGAGAGATTAAACTCTCTGAATTCCAGCAGTATGAAATTTGCTGGCTGACCCACATAGGACCCAAACACGTGCATAGCTAAAATTCCAAGACAACAAATTGTCTGGATAACACGATTTCCTTTTTTCTCAACGCTTCTTAATTCCCTGGCTTGCCTATGTGAAAAAAACATGCAAGCCCTCATGCATGGG
Source organism: Macrobrachium rosenbergii (assembly GCF_040412425.1). Taxonomy (NCBI): domain Eukaryota; kingdom Metazoa; phylum Arthropoda; class Malacostraca; order Decapoda; family Palaemonidae; genus Macrobrachium; species Macrobrachium rosenbergii. The sequence goes on from NC_089751.1 coordinate 6,418,489, forward strand.
CTATCAAAATTTGTGTCGTGCCTAACTTTTCCGTATTGCTATTTTCAGTCACAATTTCACTTCCTATCCTAACATAAAATAAAAATACTCACTGTGTGGAACTCCTTGACTGTGCGCTTGTGGATTTTACGCCAAAGGTTCATTTCTTTGTCTTGCACCCAGCCTAGCTTCGATAGTTGCTAATACGGCAAGTTGCAAGGGTGGGGGGAAGGTTCAATTCTGCAACATTGCTTACAAGATCTAAGGTTCGGTCGCCATTTTTATAATTTAACCTGGGGAAATGCTTATCATGAGCTAGTTATAGCCTCTAAATGAATGATTTCGTTACTTACCCTCTATTTTTTTTTTTTTTTTTAAATCTGACTCCTGTTGATTCAGAAAATCGTAAAAAAACAAGGAGAAAGGGGGAATTTAATTGAGCTGAGGGCTCTAATCACTAGGTATTTGTAAGTAAACATGTTAGGGTAGGTTTAGAATTATGTGTACTTAAATGAAATGAACTATCAGAAGATGAAATGGACTAATCAGGCAGGCAAGGCCTGAGAGGTTATTTATAACAGAGAAAACTTGAAGGTATATCCGTCATTGTGACGATGCTGATACAAGGCACAGTCAAGAGAGATTTCCATGGCTAATAAACCCTCTTGTAGAAGAGGTGACCTCAGTGAGGGTAATGGCAGTGGAAGAAGGCTAAGGACTTCACTGGTAAGAATACTAAGGGTCCCTACAAGATAAGACCACTTGGTAGGGCATGGCTCTCTGAAGGAGGTGGGAATGGAAGGGGGAGATGTGTCTCGCTCGCATCCAGCTATGTCTCTCCCTCTTGTTCCTTCTGTGAGGCCCTTATATGACTTCGGTCAGGGATTAGGAGGTCATCCACAGGTAGATAGGGTTGGTGTTGTTTTCCTACGTGCATGCATCATTTATGACTCAAGATCCAGGTGTTCATGACGGATGTCCATTCTGCCTCCGGCCAGACTTTGTCTCTTCACAACCTCGTGTCTGTAAACAAAAGGTTCCGCAGCGTCACAAGTTTGAGAAGAGAAAGTTGAAAGGATATACAGAGTGCGATTAACTGATTAAGGGAGGGACCAATGTTCCTTTAGCCCTTCCTTGTCAGGCAGTGCCAAAATGCAGTTGTATTTTCCAGCTTTAAATTAAGCGTTTAGTGGCTGGGATGCTTGGGAAGATATATATATATATATATATATATATATATATATATATATATATATATATATATATATATATATATATAGATTAGATTAGATATAGATAGATTAGATATAGATATATATATATATATATATATATATATATATATATATATATATATATATATATATATATATATATATTAGATTTTAGATTAGATTAGATATAGATATAGATAGATTAGATATAGATATATATATATATATATATATATATATATATATATATATATATATATATATATATATATATATATATATATATAATATTATATATATATGTATATCAATATTTTATATATATATATATATATATATATATATATATATATATATATATATATATATATATATATATATATATATATATATATATATATATATATATATATATATATATATATATATATATATATATATATATATGTCCAAATCTAGCCTCGATAGTGAGGGGGTGGGAAGGGGACGACATGTAAAAATAAGCCAAAACAACAGGAAGCGGGGTGTGGGAAGGGGTGACGTAAAAGTAACCGAAAACAACTGATGTTAGTGTCTAATCCATAGTTTTCAAGGTTGCTGAGATGAATAATGACACTCCCGATGCCTTTTAAGTCCAAGTTCAGCCCCGATAGGCAGGGGGGTGAGAAGGGCTGGGAAGGGGGTGATGTAAAAATCAACAAAAATGACAGATATTAGTGTCTAATCCATAGTGTCTGAGATTGCTGCAATGAATAGTGACACTCCTGATGCCCTTTAAGTCCAAGTTCAGCCCCCAGTAGTAAGAGGGGTGTGAGAAGGAGTGACATGTAAAAGTAACTGAAAACAACTGACGTTAGTGTCTAATGCGCGCAGAAACTAGATGATGTTCTCTAAGGGGAAGCTGGATTTCTCCAAGATGCATTAGGGTTTTAAATCTGTTAACATTCCAGTGAACAATTTTGTTACATTAGTTATTATGCAAGTGTGGTCAGGTTTTGGTGATTCAATTTGGATTGTTTAATTCCTATGCTGTACTTATCTTTTTTAACCAGTTATTTTGTTCATTCTAAGCAGGTCAGTTTGTATTGCCTCTGAAGGTTTTTTTTTTTCTTCCAGGATTTTATCAATACTGCAGTAGTAACTTTCTCAACTATACTTGAAATGGTTAATGCACGTGCAGTCACTTTCATATGAATTTAAAAGGCGAATATTTATATTAATGTTGCAACCAAGGAAACTTCTTTCCAAACAACCTCACAAGCTTTTTACAATAATAACGTAACAGATAAAGAAATAAAATTAATTTTACTCTTTTTTAAATAAAAGAACTGTGGGTTTTCAATTGCCCCTTCACCAGTTCTCTCCTTCTACCCCTATATGGGTAAGACCTTAATCCCTCTCTCTGTTCAAAATGACTGCCTGAGACCCTTATTTCTAGGTGCGGCTTTCGAAGATGCAAATCCCTCACCGGCGATGGACAACCGGAAGGGGAGGAGCCAAAAAGAGAAACTGCCGGCCCAAAGTTCCAGAACATGTGTTGACCACCATGACACCAGGAAATGACCCCACGTGCATAACTCTATAGAAAATAAGGCAGTTATTGACTTTCATGCCATCTACAATGATGCCAAGGTGTAATTCCCAAAATTATATATGGACCCTGAACCAGCTGTCCAGGAAGAGAAGAGCTCAGAACTCCACTGAGGACACTTGCTACCCATCACTCTTGCCTGTCCCTTGTACTCCCTCCATGTGTCCGACCTTGAGGCTCGGACCAGTACACTTTTGTATGTGGCATCCCTTCATTTTCCTCCCTCTGCTGCTGAGGCCCTATTGAGCAAGGACACCATCATCCTGACGAAAGTAATGTTCCAGAATAAAGTTTCTTTAGTCAGTCACAATTCTGTTATTTCTCTGTCAGATTTATTTTCTACTTCATGGTGCGATCACCTTCAGTAAATTTGTGTTGAAGTGTTAAATGTTAACATAATTGTGCACTTAGTGTTTTGAACCACGTTGTTTTGCACCATCTGTGCTTCCCTGTTCCCTTTGAGTGTATTACTATTTTGTGCAAGTAACCGTCTTGCATCTCATTGCGGATCGACCTTGGCTGTGGAACCCAAATCTCGGTTCTATTCCATGTGCAGTGGTCTTATGCTACCCCCTTGCGATGTTCCTGTTATGAAGACGTTATCGACGTAGAATATTTCTCCTGTGTAGGATTCATTCATTTACAAGAACCTTATTATTACCCGCTGTAATTCGTCATTCTTCTCATCTGTGTTTTATGTAAATATAATTAATTAAGCAAACCCCCTCGAGTTACGTAATCTTTCCCTCACATGAAGGAGGCCCTAAGCTAGCATTTTCCCTTTAATTTATTCATCTACGGATCTGCCTTAACCAGTCATTAGATTTTTAATTAAAATACAGTATTGGTTGTATAGCACTCACTGTAGCGCCAATAAAAGGTGTTCACACGGCATGCATCTTTTTGTAATACATTACTCATTTCTTTTATTGTGATTAGTTCTGTAGTATTTTCTCTCTTTTTGGCTGGGTGGAGTCGAATCTTGTCTTTATTTTTTATGTTAGTATGAGATTAAATGTTGCATGGCATTCTAAGCCTGACATATTGATTTGTTTTGTTTTTGTCATTACTGTATCATTACGTTGCGCATTTTATAACAAAATGCATACATGTATTTTAATTGTCATTTTATCTTTTCCATATTGTGGTTACAAATTACTTTTGAAGTACTCTACTTCACCTTCGTCGATGTTGTTATTGGTATCTTATTTGTTCTTCCATATTCCATAAGGCAGTTTATGGATTTATTTCAATTATACTGTTGATTTTTTTCTGGATGTGATTTTTTTAAATACTGGAGATTCTGGAAACATGCTTTTAGTGTTTTGAAAGACTTGATTTTCTTTGGATAACATTTCCCTCTAAATTTCAGCTCCAGTTTTTATTTTGCCTGCTATGACTAGCTTTTTATTTTATATATGTTGAAAGATAACTTGCATGATGTCTAAGTTTACAGCTGCTGCATTTGGGGTGTGCTAGTCCATTTTATGTTTACATTTCTTCAAATTATGTCGGTGGATGATTTTCATCAGTGAATTTCATTTTTGCATTTTATTGCTTTACTCTGGGCCTGTTTGGTGAGGACCTTGTACATTTCTAGCTCATGGATGTTATCTTATCTTTATCTTAATTATTCTAGTACTCAAATACATTCTTTGCCAGAAAATCTTCTTCCTGTCATTGCAAGGTAGAATTACCATCCCTTGGACATAATCAAGTTTATCAAGGATAGCAACTGCTACTGACTGAATTGAATATAGAATTTAGGCCAAAGGCCAAGCACTGGAACCTATGAGGTTATGCAGCGCTGAAGCGGAAATTGACAGTAAAAGTTCGATAGGTGTAACAGGATTAAAACAGGAGGAAAGCCTCGCAGTTGCACTATGAATCAATTGTTAGGAGAGGGTGGAAAGTTAAGATGGAAGAAAGAGAATATGAAAGAAGATACAGTAAAAGGAATAAAAAGGGATGCACCTAGGGGCCGAAGGCATGCTGCAAAGAACCGTAAGTAATGCCTACAGTGCACCGCATGAGGTGCACTGATGGCACTACCCCTCTACGGGGGGTGACTGCTACTTTGATTCCTCGTATTTCTTTCATATTTTGAAATATAAATGGGCTTCACTTGTACCTGTACCTTCAATGTTTAAGTTTTATCTTTTATATTGCAACCCCTTAAAAATTTCAACCCAGTATTACTTCCTAGATATATACCTTCTCCCATGCATTAAAGTGTCACGTTCAGATCCAACAACAACGGCAAGGTTTGACATCAGTGCTGTCCATCCTCACCCTTTTTCCCATACTAAGAATAATCTAATCCAAATTCAATTTTAAGCTTATGCTGTTAAATAAGATCCATCCTGGGAGAAGATGGGAAAATTTAGTAGGGTAAAATGTAAGAAGGCGTAGGTTATTTAGTTCACCGACTACCAAGGTCCAAATTATGATTTGGACTTAATGTAGTTGCTAGCTAAAACCCTACACAATGACGTTGGGCTAAGAGTCTGGGGAAATAAAGGTTTAAGTATGCCCTTGGGACCAAAACACTTTCAGTCTCATTGAAGGGATTGAAGGTGGAGACGTCTGTGAGGAATGAACTTCTCCAGGGACGACAGGTAACCTAGAACGATATGCCACGGATGTACTGGTTGTTTTTGTCTGGCCTTGTCAGTGCGTGGATCTGATGGAAGACCCTCGCTGCTGCTGTGTCTATTAGCATGCCCAGCTACAGTGTTCTTTGCCGGGGCGTAAGATTTGACTTCTCCAAATTTATCACTATCCCTGAGCTGTGATAAAATTGGAGTAGATGTTCTTTGTCTTCAATCAACTTTACCTGAGAACTCGCCAGGACCAGCTAGTCATCGAGGTATCTCAAGATGTGTATCCCATGTGAATGAGCCCAGATCGAAACCAGGGTGAACACTCGTGAACACCTGTGGGGCAATAGAGAGGCCAAAGCAAAGCACCTTGAGCTGATACACCGTCTCTCCCATAATGAAGCAATGGAACTTGCCTGATGGATTGAAATCTGTAAGTATGCATCCTTCAGGTATATCGTCAGCATAAAGTCGGACTTCCTGATGGCTACTAGAACTGTGCGAGACGTTTCCACCTTGAACCGAGTCTTTTTGATGGAAAGGTTCAGGGAAGACGGGTCTATGACTGGTCTCCAATCCCACTAGAAAGATACGGCGGTAGAAACCTGGGGGATCAGTCCTTCATGACCTCCACAGCTCCTTTTTCCATCATTACCTTCACTTCTTCTCGGAAAGCCAGATCCTTTGTCGAGCCCTGAACGTATGTCCTTTGATGGAATGGACAGTCAGAGAGAGGAGGAGGAGGAAACTCAAAGGGGAGTAGATATCCCACCTCCTCCCCAGGTCTCCACTCCGTGGTGCTGCCAAGTTGCCGATCGGCTCACCAGGCAAACCTCCCCCCCCCCCCCCCCCACAATGTCAGCAAGTTGGGAGGAGCACCCCCTGTAGCGTTTTCTTAGCAGGACCAGGCGAAGGCTGGGGGCCCCTATGAGGACCCATCATGGCTTGAGATCCCTTAGACGAAGGGTAAGTGGCAGCCTGAGATCTAGGTCGAGCTTCATTGGGATGTGAAGGACACCAGAAGGCTTATAACAGCTTGGCGGACCATACTGTCATTATTGTCAGCTCTTCATCTGTCCACTGCAGCCTCAACTTGGTCCTTAAGGGAGAGTGACAAAGATCCTGGAATTATTCCATTCCTCAGTGCCAAGGTAGAATCAGGATCAACAAATTTGGAGATCTTAGAGAGGGCAGCATCTCTTCTCTTCCGTAACCAATTAGCCCACATGTTTGCCATTAGGTGAGCCAGATAAGAAATAGTCTTGCCACCGGACTGAACAGTCTAAGAAAGGTGGCACTCTCCTCACTGTTATAGACATGGCAGCAGAAGAAATCTTGCCAACTATTGTCGACCACAGATTGAGCCACGAGACTGCCTGGAATGCTATAGAACAGTCAGTTTCATTTTGGATGACTTTTGGTGCATAAAAAGAGCTGCCCTTTGCCTGGATTTGATCTAAAGAAAGACCCAGGCCTAGGCAAACTAGGTCCGGATCCACCTGCTTCAAATGTAATGCAACATTAGGAGTTAAGTAAAAATGTCTATGTCATGGAAGAGGAGGAGGGAGCAACTTGAGTGACCTGCTAGACTGAAGAGAGTTGTCCCGTACAGAGACGAGAGAATTCACTTGGTTAAGAACACAGTCAGCATGGTTAGGACACGGCAACCCCAATGATGCCTTCGTTTCTTTCTTGGGCCCCACTAGGGCTTCGAGACCCAAAGGATAAACTGAAATGGTAGCCACAGTCTCTTCCGCTAATTTGTTGTACCCACAAATGAGTTCCACAACTTCAGCAAATAGTTTTTGGTTGTCTGCACTGAGAGGGAGAGGACCTTCTGGTTCCAAGCCACGAGATTCACACGAATGAGTTCCACAACTTCGGTGACGTTGTTAATAGTTCTTGGTTGTCTGAATCAAGAGGGAGAGGATCTTCTGGTTCCAGGCCACGAGATTCTCGATCTGGCATGTCAACTGAATCAGCGGCATCCCCTGGATCATGTTCACACTACTGGAGCATAGAAATTATAAGGGCCAAACACTTTTTTGGGTATATATTGTTCTACTGAGCGAGAAGAGACTCTGTCTTGATAGTGTTCCCACGCGCAAGAACAAGAGCGAGGACCATATGTTAAAGGAGAAGACGGCCATGGTTGAGTCCACGACCATAAAGGACTCTCAATAAAGGACTCTCATTACGTAGTCACTGCCACGCAAACGAGGCCGTGGACTACTTATCCTAAGAGAGGACCAGTCCTGATCATGAGAACATTCCCTCAGGAGTGCTGTCAACTTTATGGCCACCTTGTCGTCTTTCTTAACGGCCGTGGTCTTAACCCTCGTTTCTTGAGCAGGACAAGTGGAAGAAGACGAGATAACTGCAACTTCTTGAGGAGGAGCTTGATCTGTAGATTTACAGCTCTTAGAGGAGACTTCTCTTGCAGAGCGCATTGCTGCACTAGAATCAGGAGCATCGTAATGCTCATCAGTAGCTAAAGTAGAAGACGTACAGCCGTGAATCTTGACAGACACATCGCCATCCGTAATGGCGTGTAACCCCGGAGAGGCAGCTGGAGACGAACCAGGAACAAACTTGGAGCAGACAATATGGCTGTGATTAGCCAACCAAGACCGAAAATCAACTGTAGGAGATAGATGGTTGGCCTTGCCCTCAGGCAGAGGAGAAATTGAGTGGGAATCCAAACAGGGCCTGCGGATCGTCTTGTGAGGAGGGGCCATGAAGTCCTCCTTCCTCCAATGTGTCCGTGGAATGGAACGAACAAACGACGAAGATGATGAATGAGAAGACGACGACGAGGGAGATGGAGATCTACAACGTCTCTTCTTCAAATTCTTCATGTCGGAGTGGCCGAACTTCTTCAGAAGTGCACCTTTGACTCTTTCCACCAGGGCTTGAACAAAGGAGTCAGGAAGAGTAGACATAGAAGGCCCAGGAACGGAAATGACGGTAGGGGCACGGCCGATGAAGGAACAGTGTAGGCCAAGGATGCCATGGCCGTAGAAATGCAAGGAGTCACAGACACCGTAGGTGTAGAGACTGACATGGCAGCAGACACAGGGAGACAGGAAGACAGGAGGTGGGACAGTAGACTCCCAAGGTGGGGCTCCCCTGGTAGGCCTAATGAAGACCAGCACTTGGTGAGCTTCTCTGCATCCATCCCTGAAGCAACAGTACTGTACAAGGGGAGCTGCCTCCCTCCTCACGGGGGTGGGGGAAACCCCCCCGTAAGAATGGGGACAGCTAATTCAATCACAATATCTCTCAAACCCTTCCTTGAACTATCTTGAGACGAACTAATAGAAGAACAAGGAATAAAATCTTCCTGAGAGGAAGATGCAACAGAAGGCAATTCTGGTGAAGGAGAGAAAGAACAAAAAGGAATGGCGGCATCCAACGCCATTGGAGGCACAAAGCCTTTCCATGATGGAACAGCTGATTTCCTCTTGTATTTCATCTTACCAAAACACTTCATTGCTCCGGAGACCAATCACAACACTCTGAACAGGGGTTACTTACATTGCAATCATTTGATCTGTATCTGCTACAAGTCAAATGAGGATCAGTATCGAGAGAGCTAGACAACAAAACAAGGGTTGTTACCTACCCCAAGGCCATTTCCTCTAAGGCAAAGCCTTCTTAGATGATTCATGGGTTTGCATATCAAAGCAAATACACATTGATAATCACAATTATATCACAGAAACACACAAACAAAAACAGAATGAAAAACCAGAACACCAAGGTGAAGAATGAACAGGAAGTGCGTAAAAAACCTGCTTCTCTGCTGGAAAGGGCAGCTCATATCTTGCTTGAAGACTATGAGAGATAACTAGTGCATCAAGCGTATGCAAAGGGGAAAGAGGTCAGGCTCTGCCTACTCTCTGTCTCTCCCCATTGACTAACTCATGCCACCAACTTTGTTCTTATTTAACCCTCACAATCCGGGCTAAAATACGCTTATGTAACATCTGAGACCGGGCTAAAATTGACTATTGCAAATTGGAGAAAAATACATATCTATGGAAAGGTAATAGCATGCACATGAACGTGGAACAAAAAAAAAAAAATTAAAAAAATTTTTGTACTTACCAGAGCGAGTTGATTATAAAGTGCTATAAGATGGATGAGCGGGGAGACAGCTGACTGAAAAGAATTGGCCCGGCGCGACCTTTTACGACACGCTAACAAACAATACCACGCAAAATAATGAATTCTAAAAGTTTGCACTTGTATACAACAAATATAATACAATAAAAGTTATTTACATGTAAGTTATTACCCGTAAAATGCAATGAAAATGAAACATACCCATAAATGTAAAAAAGTAAATAAAAAAGTAATACTCGGGAAAAAAGTTATCGAAAGCCTTATATTTCTGCCCTTATCGTATGAAAAATATTAGTATTTATGAAAGACCCGTAATGTAATATGAAAACCCGTAATGTAAAGTAAAAGTTATTGAAAGTGAACAATACCCATCAAGTTATACCCGTAAAATGCCAAGAAATTGAAATATATATCATCAATGTATGCCAACACATTTCTCGACTCAATGAAAAGCTCTCTCTCTCTCTCTCTCTCATAAAAGACTGTCAAGTGAATAATGTAAATGTAAAACAAAGTTTACTTGAAATAAAAAGTTATAAATTATTACCCGTAAAATGCAATGAAAATGAAACATACCCATAAATGTAAAAAAAAAAGTATATAAAAAGTAATACTCGGGAAAAAAGTTATCGAAAGCCTTATATTTCTGCCCTTATCGTATGAAAAATATTAGTATTTATGAAAGACCCGTAATGTAATATGAAAACCCGTAATGTAAAGTAAAAGTTATTGAAAGTGAACAATACCCATCAAGTTATACCCGTAAAATGCCATGAAATTGAAATATATATCGTCAATGTATGCCAACACATTTCTCGACTCAATGAAAAGCTATCCATCTCTCTCTCTCTCTCTCTCTCTCTCTCTCTCTCTCATATAAAAGACTGTCAAGTGAATAATATACCCATAAAAGAAAAAGTGAATTACCAGGTAAATAAAAAACAAAGTTTACTTGAAATAAAAAGTTATGATAACATGTATTTTACTCTCTCTCTCTCTCAATAAAAAACAAAGTTTACTTGAAATAAAAAGTTATGATAATGATAACATGTATTTTACTCTCTCTCTCTCTCTCTCTCTCTCTCTCTCTCTCTCTCTCTCTCTCTCTCTCTCTCTCTCTCTCTCTCTCTCTCTCTCTCTCTCTCTCTCTCTCTCTCTCTCTCTCTCTCTCTCTCTCTCTCTCTCTCTCTCTCTCTCTCTCTCTCTCTCTCTCTCTTAGAATTCATTGTAGCTGTGGTATATTTTGAAGCATGGCAAACATAGACCGGCGCCACATGTTGGGCACCAGGTTGTGACCAACTTCCTCCGTCTTTCCTCAATGTTCTTTGTGTTAGCACATACGTGGCAGGTCCTCTGGCTCAGTTTTCCCTTTTGGGTTTCGGGAAGGCGGTCCAAGAGTGGGTCTGGCACCATTGTCTGGGTGCCAGACGAGACGTTCTGGTTGCTCGACAAATTTTCCCTTGGCTGTTCTCTGGAATTGGCCATATTTCGTCAAGAGCTGTTTACACACGTTGAGTGAAAAGTAGCGCAGAGAAATTGACTGTTTTGTATGGAATTTGTACAGGTTATACCCATTCAGCATACAAACGTCTATGATGTGGAATAGGGCTTTCTTGTACCACTTCATTGTTCTCCGAGTGCATGCCACGTATCCAATTTGCATATCAGATTTATCTACAAGACGCATGTTTTTCACGTAGTCCACAATCACATCTGGTTTGTAAATGGTTTCACGTGTTCTGTAGTCCTGTTTCCCAGTGGATATCATTTGCCCAGTGTGAATCCCCGACAACAGATTGAATTCCTTTCGGTCCTTCCATTTCACAAGGAGATGATGAGCTTTCTTTCTGAAAACAGCCTCACCTCGTTTGATACCCTTTGGGAATTTGGGCATTCCTTTTCTATTGTCTCTGACCGTCCCAACCAACCCGGTGTTGTTGTCGTGGAGATAAGTACTTAGCCCCGGGCTGGTGTAGTAGTTATCAGTATACAGGATATGGCCTGCATTCCAATAGGGATCCATTAGCGTCTTCACAACGGCCCCTGAATGCCCCAAGGGATCATTAGCTGGGATGTCTACGTCTGTCCCTGTATAAATGACAATGTCAAGAACATATCCCGTTTTACAGTCACAAATAACATATATTTTTATCCCAAAACGATGTCTTTTTGTTCTTATGTATTGCTTGAATATCAGTCTACCCTTGAATAACACTAAACTTTCATCCACAACAAGTTTTTGGAAGGGATAAAAATATTTTTTGAATCTTTCCCTTACCATTTCCAAGACATCTCTTATTTTCCACAGTCTATCATTACTATTTCTATCCCTCATCTCATTGTCTGTGAAATGCAAGAACCGATATATATCCTGATATCTGTCACGTGGCATGAATTTTCCATATATCGGCGTATATATGTATGCATCTGTTGCCCAGTAATCCCTCATACGATGCTTCGATGTATGAGGCATTAGTAACGTGAGAGCCAGGAACACTATCATTTCTTGGAGACAAACATCTACCCATTTCTTCATCTTCGATGTACCAGGAGGCCTGTCACGTGTGAGGAGCGAGTGATACCGATTGGTTTCATCGACCATGACTTGCACTATATCATCGTCGATGAATTTCCTAAAATAATCGGATTCTTCACTCATATTAGGTCGAGGTCAAAATCTAGCGTCACTCCTGCTGAACCACCAAAAACATAATCATGAGGAACGAAATTACGCCCATCAGTCCACCCATCATCTTCTGTAGCCGCAGCCGACCCATGTGTTCGAACACCACGGCCGCTTCCCCTTCCCCCCGATGAACTGCGAGAGGAAGAGGATCCCACCCTCCCCCGTTGCCTGCGGCGTCGTGAACGGACCCTCTGCCTCGGAGAATGTCTTCTTCATCATCAATTATTTCAGCTTGATAAGCATCACTATCATCACTACTACTATCAGTTTCTTGCTGACGATATGTAGGATCATTCAGTTCCTCATCACCACTTTCATCAGCCCATCCCAAGCCTTCGAGAACGTCGTTCTCGTAATCAGACTCGCTCCCATAGCTATCACTATCGTGGAATTCTTCCAACAATTTCAAAGTTTCACTGATTTCTTTGGTCGTTAGGGACCTCTTTTTACTACTAATTTTTTTCTTACTAGTAGAAGGATCACTGACAAAAGTATCACTATCATCCGAGACGCGTGGGCGCGCACAAGACCAGCGAAGTGCTTGGTTGGGGTCAGAAGAAAATGATCCGCGACCCTCCATGGCCAATGCTTGGGGACTACTGATCGCTCTCATTCAGCTCTCAGAGGTGGTGTATGGTGATCTATGGGTTGCCAATTTGTCAAAAATACTCTAGAGGTGTCGCAGCAGAAAAATTGCGCCAATTCCATTCAAAACATTTGGCGGGCGATTGAAATCTTTCAGGAAAGATACCGGACTCCGCCACAGAGTTAATTTAAATCTTTCAGGAAAGATACCCGGACTGTGGGGGTTAAACCAGATCCAGCTTGGTTTGTTTCAGGTATGAACAAATGCCCTTATTACACCAAACCTGAAGTTGATTATGGAAAACAAAACAAACTATTTTTTTACTTCTTTTAATGGAAAAACTATATAATCTATAAAATTATGATGAAAAATGACAATTATCATGCTTATAATGTAAATTCTAAAATGCTGTACTATACTTTATCTGGCTGTAATCTGGTAAGCTTGGGTAAGAAAAGAGACCCCATGAGAAACCACCTGTACCAATTACACAGCTACATTGTTGGAATTTAGAACTTTTGATGTCTTATATAAAGCGTTGGTAGAGGAATTTCCTGTACTTTCATAATGTACAAAACACTACTTTACTGAGGCAGCCATCATACACTAAAGGCATGAATCACTACATGCCATCTACTATATATTAAGACACTTAATGTAATGTTGCTGTAAAATATCAAGAAAATGCATTTTGTTTGGCATGACATTTTCATGTGCATCATATCATGCACCAATAACTCTCAATGGATTCTCTTCGATATTACTTTTACAATTTACATACCTGTAATTATGCAGAAATGCATCTTTATCATATAAGTTCCAAAGGTTTTATCAGAAACTATTTAAAAAGTAGATATGTTATGACACTACAATTTTTTTTTTTAATACCTAACATCTATTGCCAAAGGTCCAGCCTAGTATCTTTGGAAATGTGAAACAAAAATATGGTCACTGGAAATATAAATTTTATGAAACTCTTATCACAATGAATTTAGAGTATGTACATTGCAAACTGCAGCACACACAAGTTTTCTTGCCTTTACATTACTTTCTACCTCTGCTCCAAAGCCGTGAGGATGTAATGCTTTTTTACCTTGTATGTTTAATAAAATATCAAGAACAGACCTGCTTTTGTTGATTCTTGGTAAACCACTGGCTGTTTTTGTTGATTCTTGGTAAACCACTGGCTGACCCCTTAATGATTAGTTTTTGGGAGATGTTAAAGATTTGACGGTTTTCACTATCAAAATGGTGCCTCTAGTATAAAACAGAAATTTTTTATTCGTCATTTACATACATTAACTACAGGAACTGTGAAAAGAATTGTGACAAAACATTTAGATAACTATCCGAATACAATTCCATAGCATGGCTCAGTGGGTATGCTTTCCAAGTTCTCTTGCTAAGAAACAAATTACCTTTGGCAACATGAACAGCTTATGAACACCAAAAGCAAAATGGAGCTGGAATTGCACAATCTGCCTTGTTTGTTTCAAATTTAAATGACTGAATACTGAATGCAGCATAGCAAAATAAATCCTAATACTTCTAAGTGAAAGAAATTAAACTTTTTCACAACAGAAGAATAGCAGATAATGCAACCCAATACAAGTTAAACTAAATACGATCCCCTAGAAAAATTCTACAGAACTAGTCATAACAATATCCGTTATTTGCATATTTGCACCAATCTGTTTCCTGAAACTCAGGAAATTTAAAAACACTTAATACTTAATCCTACTTAAATTATGTTACAGCATGATTTACATTATTACTGCAAAGTGCTTTAACCAGACCACCGAGTCATCTAACTTGTAAAAAGGACTGGCTAAAACCATTTGTTCTAAAATGAGGTAAAAATTGGAGCAAGATAATTTTAGAAACTGAAAAGTTTTATAGAAGAATGGGAAAAAAAAAACAAATACAGAAAATTACATCCCTATAAAAACTCCATCTGAAATACAGATTCAAATCAGATCAGACAGCAGAGGTACAATCTCACTCATTCTATCTGGGCCTAAATTAGGCAAAAAAGGTTTACCTCACATTGTAATTGTACTTTGTATATACACATGAATTAGAGTAAAAGTCAAACATACTTTGTAAATACACATGAATTGCAAAAAAGTCAAACAGTATCTTTTTATTTCAATGAGTAACATTCAATAACTAATTATAAAATTATCCTTTTTCAGATTATTGAAAGATGGTTGTATCTTTCTTAATTTATTCTGACAATTCAAGAAATGCAGCTTTTCCACTGAGGTAAACATCATTGATAAATGTAAATTTTTATAATTTTCTGAACAAAATTTAATATTCAAGAATCAGTGCATTAACATAGGCATGTGTAAATCATACTGTAGTCACATATTCAAATAATGGGGTTCTCCTTTATTTGAGCTCATGAATGACATACAATCATCAATTACCAACCACTACGAAAAAGGGTAAGAAAAAATCTGAGACCTGTTCACTTACAAATTTACATCTTCATGGAAAAATTTCACTCTAGCTTTACAGTTGTCATCTTCCACATGGATATGCTGTCTAGTGTACAACCTAAAAGAATAGACGATTTTCTCTTTCACGTGTTTTGGGAATTTTTTTTCACGAAAATGTAACGTTTTTTCATAAAAATATCAAGGAATTACTTAGAATTCTAATTGTCACTTTACATTCTAATTTGAGTTTTAATACACTAAAAAATATTGATGAATGTGGATATGTACATACACAAACAATTGAATGTTTTCATAGATAACATACTTCTGAGCTTTATTCTGATGCAAATGAGTAAATTCATAATCA
Source organism: Macrobrachium rosenbergii (assembly GCF_040412425.1). Taxonomy (NCBI): domain Eukaryota; kingdom Metazoa; phylum Arthropoda; class Malacostraca; order Decapoda; family Palaemonidae; genus Macrobrachium; species Macrobrachium rosenbergii. The sequence goes on from NC_089751.1 coordinate 6,434,084, forward strand.
GTAAAAATAAAATATCCTATGTACATTCAGTGGTATCTGGCTCAAATGCACAAAAGGGCAAGTTATGCTCTGCCTTAAGTACCGAAGACAAACACACCAAACAACTGAGCTTGTTTAACTCACACTGGGCTGGCAGCAAACAGAAAAGTTATCTTTGGGCAGAAATCTATAAAATTTCTATCTTTAGGCTCCAGTTTATGGTTCAAATTAAAGATAAATAAAGGTGACCCCTGTATTTGATTTCATATAGCTTCTTACTTTAAAAATACAAGATTTTTTAAGAAATGTTATCGAGATTATTTTACACAAGACACTACAACTAAAGAACCATCCATAGTTCCTTAAATCTATTTTCAGAATTACTGAAGTTCATCTATAAAATCACAAAGATTAAGTGTTATTCATAAACATAATTTGTGCCATTATATTTTACAAAAGCAATCACATTACATTTTCCTTGTATAAATTCTATGTTAAATCTAAACCCATCATTACTACAACCTTCTTTTACAACATAGCTTGCCATTAAAACAAATGCACCATTTAATAACATTGCAAGCATCTTAAAGAAAAGCAAGATACCAAAGAGGATTAACAATTATCACAATCAAGCAATTATTAGTTGATCAAGAAATGCTGAATACATTTCAGTTTCCTCTAAGAAAACAATTGATGATTCAACTAAAAGAATAGTAATAATGTTAATCAGAAAAAGCAACCACCCTAGTGGCTTGAAATGTTATCCTCAAGCAACTATCATTAGAAGTGTATGGTTCACTCCAGTAGCTCGGTAAGAAACTACAATTAAAATTAATGATGGCAACAAAACTCCTTTTTATATCTTAACAAAGTAACAAAACCTCACCTTAACATAAAATCAACAGGAAACATCAAGTCCAAGGCAGATTTGAGCCCTTGACTTTTGAGTAACATACTTACTGCTACATCAATAAGCCACCTGGGCCAATGAGAAAGGCTGTAGTGAGAAAGTACCCATAAATAGCAGTAAAATTTAATACTTTTCACTGAATTCAGAGCATGAAGCCTCAAGGGTGCTGCATACTGTCATCGTCTGGGCATCTAACAATTTACCTACAAAATATCTATGTATGTGAGAGGACAAAGAATGCAAAATTGTGCACAGGTAAGAGGTAAAAAATATTTTGCATTAAGATTGGGCCTAAACTCATCTGTCTGTTGCAATTCACAGCTATGGCTTATAGGTTATTTTGCTCTTTATTTCTCCTTTCTTCAATGGTAAATAAAGATTTACTTGTAAATTCCAATACTGAGAGATGAATGTATCCTAGAGTATATGAAATTAAACCATTGTTTTTGCTTTACTGGCTCTGTGATAAGCAGTGAACATATTGCACAAAGGTCCTTACTCAATTTCTGCCAGAAGCATCAACATTTTATTTTCCTTACTTAGAGGTGAGGGCTTTCCTGTTTGGATATGCAATACAATAACACTCTTTTGAACTGAATATATATCCACAAAAATTGTTGAACAGTTAGGAACAATTATCCTTTTACCATCATATGAAGTACATGGCTCAAGTCCTTTCATGATACATTAATGATTCCTATAATGTTACTGTACAATGTGAGGTAAAACCAAACTGGTTGTAGTAAGCAATATGATACCAGGTACTTGCCTAAAGGAACAACAAGTAAACTTTACCAAGGAACAAAAATATATGAATTATGAACCAGTCATACTGAAAGACTAATATGCCTTAAATGATCTGCCAAAACTTGGGCTTATTCAATCTACCAGATTTCCCAGCGTCAAAGACACTACTTTTTTTCCTGAAACACATCTCTGAAATTTACTGTACATCCTAGAGGCTAAATGTTATGCTTTTCATAGGCCTATCCTAGCCCTAGAAGTATGTTATCGTTGCTATTTAGTAATCAGACCTCAAGAATATGACCTCTTCAATGAAGTATATAAATTTTACTTAATTAAAACATTAAACAAGCAATAGTATCAAAAAACAAAGTATACATACAAGTGGTTATGAAGATTAATTCCTGTATTGGCAGGTTACAGTACAGTACATGAGTTACAGAAGAGTGGTTGTACTGGTAATATTGATCTTTTACATCAATATTACCAGTATTTTCTCTTTCCTCAAATGATGACTTTCGGGGTGTTATTAGCTGACGATGGTAAAATTGGAGGAGAGTTAAAATAGTTTACTAGTAAAAGTAAATGTTACTACAGCAAAATTATTGTAATCAACCATGACCATGTGGTACTTTTACAAATAGCAACAATGTGCAAAATATTTTCATGCTTTGAAGACTGAGATGTTTTTTCTCAGTTATAATATCAGTATTGCATGAGCTTTAATCCTGATCCTATTTTTATTTTTTCTACTTGTGCAGTGGTTCTTCAGAGTGTAACTGCAATAAAATATTACAGTACTCCTTTCCAATTTTCCTACTGTGGTGTTCAGTTCCCTTTACCTGGGATTCAAAAATACTGCTGCATAAGCCTACATCCAGTACCATGAAAAAAATACTGCATCAGCTGTAGCACCATCCATTACTATGCAATGACACATACATTGCTGGGCAACAAAATCTTCGACAAAACACTGCTGGGCAGTTTATACCATATATTTTACTTGGTACAGTAATTGCTTGTCGTTTTTCAGTTCGTTAGTACATCAACTTCAAAGAAACTTATTAAATTTTAAAATTACTGGTAATAAACCTGATAAAACATTGAAGTATTTTTTAAATAAAAGAACTAAAAGACTACAATAATCATTATGCTGTGCCATACAAAGCTACAATACTTCTCTACATCGAGCCAGTTGAATGCAAGTAGCACACCAACCACAGCAAAGTTGTCAAGTTGTGATGTGCTGGGACCTATTTTTTATTTTTCATATTTGCTACTCAAAATTGGGGGGCATCTTTGAGGTCAGAGTGTCTTCGGTGCCAGGAAATATGGTAACTCCTTAAAGAAAAAATCTATTTCAACAAAAAACAACAAAGTTTAAACATTACAAATATTTCCTTCAATTTTATTTCTTTTTCCTTCTGTTTCTTTTCATGTCAAAACCTGCATTTATCAAGTACCACTTTCATTATTTATTTCCTATATTGATGTTTACATACTTTTTACCTTGCTAAAGTAAGCTTTAACATATAAATTGTGCTACATTAGTGATGGTAAAGGTGGGTACTAGGCAAGCTTAAATAGTCAGGGAGATTAACAAGGTTTTACACTGTCTGAATTGAAAGACTGGAGGTTAGGTTGTCATAAGCTCTAGTTTAATAGCACTATGGAGGCATGTCATGAAGTATTTCAGAAACTGACAAAAAGGTGACTTTGAGCACATGTAATTGTCACATGAAGCAAGTAAGTATACAAATGGTAGTAAATCTGCGTGTCTGGTCATAATGAAAATAAGGATCTTCAAGTACAATGTCAAAGGAATACATATGGAAGACCCAAAGGCCTTGCTAAAATAAACACCTACGCATAAGCTTTCTCAACCTTTCGTGCTATAAAACATTAGGACATCGTTTAAACCTAAATTTCCTAACTACCTAGCAATCTATGCTTTGAAACACATTGAATGTGATAAGTACCATTTACAAAATATAAAAACTAACAGGTATATAAAAAAAATTGTTGGCATATACAAAGAGTTAGCTATTTACTGTACCTGGTACAATATACAAAATTAATCAGACAGTCTTGAAAGGTGAGTGGGAACACAACCCTCATTTTAATGAATCATAAATTAAACTTATTTTGAAACCTCAGAATAACTTATTGACAAAATAATTTCTCAATGTACTATACAGAAGAAAAACTGAAAGTTTCTCAGGAGTAATTCATTTTCTAAGGATAAGATGCCATAGCTGCCCAAATACCATACTGAACTTCCAGTGTAGGTGGAACCACCTAGTTTCTTATGAACACATAAGGTGATGATTTTAGACTTGTAAGAGTAATGTTCTATCAAACCAATGGAAAATGTAGCTTTGTTCTGTGGGTGATCCTGGGGAAAATGTACAAAAATCTCATACAAGAGAAAAAAAATTTAGCACTCCATCAGAATGGGGAGAATGATTTACCTTGTAGGTGCATTTTGCTTCTGGTACCTAACCAAGATTATCTACTTGTCCAGTAGTTACTGTACTCTCATAACTCCTACATCTTAATAAGTTGTGGCTTAGGGTAACATAATCCTCCCTCTCCACATAATTTTCTTACGATATACTTACAGGCAAAGCACAAAACAAAACTGAGAGGTGTCCTGCATAATACAGGTGGGAAGAGGAATTTTTTTCAAAGGGATAATTAACTTTCTGCTACATTGAACAGGTAATTAGCTTGTTTACCATTAATTCAATGAGAATAGTCTACCAAAGGTGGAAAACCATTACAGCAGGGGAACAACATTTATTTGGAGTGTAAAAATAAAAAAGAAAATAGGAGAAAACGATTGATCTCAAAACGTAATAATATTTTTGTTAGCTGCCAAACTTGAGAAGTGAGCTAAGTAAGTAACTCAAGTGAGTAGAGGAATTCCTAATAAGGAACTCAAGGCTACAGTAACAGCTAATTGGCATATTAGCCATTATGTCAATGATAATTCCACCAAATGTGGGAAATACCAATGGGTTGCAATGACCAGCTTAAGTGGTCTTGCTTTCAAAATATCTGTACAGGTTTTTCATCAGCTAAGAATCAAAAGTTAGATGTACAGTACTGCAGTTGGGCAGAGGCATTCTTACATATTTAATAATGACCATATATTTTAATATTTAAAACATCTGGGGAAATACCAGGGATACCTTTAATAAAGAATCCTCTGAAAAAATTTGGTCAAACACTTCAATATTCCAATTTTTCCTTAGGAATTTACTACCATTGGTATTTGCTAGGCTCCACACAACAACAGAGACAAAGTGCAAAATGTGAGACTTAAAACATCCTTTGTGTGAAATATGGGAACACTTAGAATAAAAAAGAAAAAGAAAAAACAAGAAGGTTTAACCTGTGGACTATAAATATCACTTGACATAAGGACGGAAAACTGAATCAAGCTAAATTAACCTTCCAAAGTTCTAACAACTTAAAAACCACTGACCCTTAATGTTAAAAAAATATTTTGTTCTTGAAGTATTCCATGACTTTTTCAGTGGGCAAAGTATAAAATTACCATGAAATACCAGAATACATACAGTACCACATTATATAAAGTAGTCCTGTAACGCATGAAGACTAGTTTCTTGTTCGCAGTTCATAATGATATAAATGAGGTCTTTCAGACTGATGTATTCTGAATCATATGTTACTTAATGAAACAAGACATGATCTTTAAAAATTAAAGAAAATTTAATGATAAATTTTGATGTTGAAAATATGGTTGTATTCTATATTTGTGGTAGGAATTTCAGTGCTAAAAATGGGTTCTAGATCATCAAAATTTTTGCTCAATTCTTGGCATTTCACAAAAAAATTTTATCTACGGTACACACTGACTGTTTCTTACCCAATACTATGTAAGAATTTTGTTACGTGTGTGTGTGTGTGTGCGTGCGCATGACATTCGCATGCAGCAAAGTAGACTATATGACTCTAAGAGCAGACAAAATAAAAACTGAACCATAACAATCTGATCAATAGTCCAATTTCTCAAAGAAAGAAATCTAGTGGACCAAGGTAATCTACTACAACATTTTGATAATACAGTATAATAACTAACTGTTTTAAGCACTAGATCTAGATTTAGGTCCACAATCATATCTGATCATCTGTTCATTTTAAAAGACAAATAGGCTAAGAAACAAAACAAAACAATCTAGAACATAGTCTTTAAAAAAAAACTTAGTGGAGAAGAGGAAGCCATGGAAGGCTGGAAGTTGGCCTAGGATGTGGGAAAGCAGTGCAGTGGAGGAAGGTGGTGCAGAGTTGCCAGTCGTATACTTTTAAATCAGATCATCTACAAAAATAAACCTTGCAGAACTTGTAGATAGCAAATAAAATCTATATAAAAGAAATATTCACTATGTATCTTACACATAATTTCTTGCATTCACATAAAATCCCATGAAAATAAAAATTCAAGCCTTATTATTTTACTCATCTAAATATATATAAAACAAGATAAATAAATTAAATAAACTGAGGAAACTGTATTTTAGTAGTCTAAAGGTCTCCAAAATAAATCAATGTTATTCCTCAGTGACTCAAAATAAAGATTTTAAGCCATTACTTTGTCTAAACTTGTTCAAAATAAATTGAGGCTGATTCTCTAAAGACTACAAATAAATCGACTTCCCCTGACAACCATATGTAATTTCCAGATTTCCTTGCTCTTAGCATCTTGGTTGTAGTGAATTCAGAACATGATTTACTTCCCATCATTTGCTTTGAATGGAGCAAACCTTACTGTTTCATTGGATAAATTATTTCTGATTTAATTTTTCAGTCTTTTAAAAAAATTAACTGGGTGTACAAGTTTGCATAAACTTGCGTAGGTATGGAAAAATTAACAATTTGTCCATTTTCAATTACTGAAGCTACCTTAATAGACAATAATTTGGGCAAAAAATAAGTACTGACATTACTATGTTCCTTTCATTTCTGAGTGTAAAATTATACATGAGAACAATTACTCAAGGTAATTCTATATCTAGGACTACCTTTGAACTTTGCTACTGTGGTGACTCCATTAGTTTTGCTTGAATGTCAGTGTGGTGGTCCTAAATTCAACCCTGGCTCATGGCTTCATAGATTTCTCGGCAACACTACTTTCTCTTTCAAGTGGTCTAAGGATGGGGGGTTTGGGGGAACCAATAGGTCCACCTGCTAAGTCATCTGCAGCAAAGCCTGGCTCTCCCTAGTCCTAGCTTGGATGGAGAGGGGATTGATCATATACAACTACTTTCAGTCTTAAGACATTATGAGCCAGTAGACTGGAATGTCCCTTGACTCTACTGCTCAAGAGTAACCCATAAACCTTTAATACCGTGAAAGAATTGATTGTCTGAGTCAAAAGTAAATTTTTGTAAATTTACAAAGGAGCTTCCCTAAATAGTTCTGAACAGTTTAGTCTAAAAGATCTTAGTTCCTGAGAGTCATAGAGATTCTGTGTCTTAGCTTAAAAAAGTAAAATTGCCTGCTACTAATTTTGAACTGTCACTTGCCAACAAAAGATCGGTGTTTAGTGACAATATGCTTTTAGCAAAAGCATAACAGCACACTACTTTGGAATATGTTTGAACATATGACAATAAAAACCTCAACGTTTGAACATATGACAATAAAAAGCTCAATGTTTGAACATATGACAATTAAAAGCTCAATCTTTGGGATTATTTGGGTTAGCAAAAGAAAACTTTTGACTTCTGGGATTTTGGAGAAATTAAAGGTGAAGCCATGAGGCTCACAAAAACCTTTATTTTTGGCCGATTCAGAGGAAGAAATATGAAGATCTGTAGTTTTCAGCTTAATTTTTAGACTGGTGACACTGTCAAGTGTGAAATGCTGGATAAGGGAAATTGGATGGTTGTGTGGATGTGATAAGTGGAGATGTGCTGGTGGGGAAAAGGGGATTGTTTACATGGCAAAGGTCAGGTGTCAACTGAGCAGTCTGTGCAAAAATAGTATACCCATATGAAGGGGGTACAATTAGGTGACAAATTACTGACATGCAAGATATTGCATCAAAAAGGTTGATTGCCTAGTAACCCCCATGAATCCTTCCTGCTTAGTGAAAAGTAAACATACGAACACATACCTCAGTACCTTTCATAAACACTGAATTAATGCCAAAGGTTGATGAACTTGTTCTTCATCTCTGATTAATGTATTATGGCTTAACATAAAAGCATTTCTTTCACACTATTAATGTATATAAGTTTTAAAAAATTACAAAGTAAGTTAGTAGAAGCTATAACAGTCCACAAAATAAAAAATTTTACTTTATAGGCTCATTATGAATTATGCATCAAAAAATACCATACTTATTATTCCCCTCCATCTGTCCGAGCTGTGTGAACTTCATTTTCTGCACGAGCATAATCACGCAAAAAGACAGTTTCATTCTTCTTAGTTGTGGTTGGTAGCTCTCTTGGAAACAGATCTGAGAAGTACAAAGCCTAGGGCAAAAAGAAAAGGATAAAAAGCAATGTGAGAATCCAATACTGTATAATGTTATTAAGTATTTTAACTAACATGGACATGCATAAAACAATGCTTCACCTACAGTGCAATGTCACCTCATACAGGAAATGGCTAGTGCTAGGACAATGTACAATGAAACCAATGGTCTAATGGCCCTTACTCAAATTAGAAGATGGAAATAATAATGATGATAAGACTTAAATAACATTTGTTATAATAATACAAATAATGATGATTAATAACAATGACACAGCTACAATTACAGCTGGACTAAATGGCAAGAGTTCTAACCCAAATAGCAACCCACCCAAGGAATTCACAAGCTGATCTCTAAAATAGTTCTGCCATCAAGGTATTAATAGGAAGCAATACATATTAATATCTCTCAGGTCCACATATTTTTAGATGGGTAACACTCCCATCACAATTTCTACTATCAGCTTTGAATGCTAACCCCAATCTCAGTTGTTACTTTTCCCTATTTATCAAGACAGAATTTTATAAAAGTGGGAAAAAGCCACACCATAATATGTCAAAGAGCCCTTCATCACATCAAGGTGGTCCTATATTAAAGCGTCCTTCAATAAACTTAAAAGTGGTGCCACAACCATTTATGGGAACTTCAGTTTGAGCTACTCATACAGATGGCTACCTATTTGGTGGTTTGCCTGCATTTTTTTCCCAATAATGCCTACACAGGACCCAGCAATCCAACACAAACACTCTTCTTCTAATCTGTAAAAAGATTTGTCTACATTCCTAAAGATACAGTGACCAACTTTTGTAAAGTTTTATGGTAGTTAGTATGTAGTTGATTAATTCTTTTACCCTGTTCCTGTTACAAAGTGTCATTGAGCAAAAATGCTTTCTTTGGTGAACCATATCAAGCAATCATGTGTGTGGCTCAGATACCATGCTCTCTACATCATGTCCCACAATTCCTAATATTAGTACCATTCTGTTGATGTTACTCCTCCAACTCTATGCTTTGAATGCTGTTCTTCCTGATGATATGATCTCTATTTTAAAACTGGTGTCATGCTCTCCTTATTGCATCCACTAATGATCTCATCCTCTTGAAGCTTATCTCAATGCCCATAAAGGGTGTTGAGGCCCAAGGTACCTATACTGTACTACACACAATTCTGAATTTACATAAAAATGGACCAACAAGAAAACTAAGGGAGTCGTGTACTGGAGTTATCAATGTAAAGTAGGGGAAGCTTTCTAGTGATGGATCATCTTTGGAAAGGATTTCTTAATTTTTGATTAACACCAAATCATTCTGTGCAAGAAAGCTTAAGTCAAATAAGTTTGAGTTTTGTGTGGATACAAGTTTTAGGATAGTGTGAAAATTTGCTACAACTAGGGACCTGAACACTTGGAAATAAATGACCTATGCATATATAAATAAAAAGTTATAAACTTTTACATAATCAATGTAAGTTACTGGTAAAAATACTGTAAGAAAATCCAGACTTTCGGGATAGGTACAAAAAATGTAGAACTAAAGACCATAATGTTTCCAGATAATAAATTTCAACATCAAGTTCTTGATGTATAAAAAACAATACTTCGCTATGAAGAAAGAAATTCTTATTACAATGGGATATTCATAAAAAAATACAACTTACTGTACATATGGATGATTCTAGTCACATACAATCATATAAGTACAATCATAGTCTCCAAAAACTAAACTGAAAACCTTATGAAAATCACCAATCCCTAAAATTTTACAGATTCATAAACTGGACTTTAGTGTGCCTTTTACAATGAACAATATGTCGACATGATTCTCACCACTTATGATGTACCATTACTATTTTTTTTATTCTCAAATGCATTCACATGCAACAAAAGACTAAGTGGATTTAACTGACTTTGCTCTGTGTTACTGCACAAATTGCATTTTATTGATTTAAGCACATAAAGCCCATTAAGTATGGTTTAAATTTAAAAGTTTAAGAGGTTTAACTTTGCGGCAAAAAAAAAACTAATAACATCTGTACTATAAGTTAGGCATGTCATTACATGCCAGTGATGCTCAAACACTTCCATACACTACTGGAATAAACACACAAAGAAAAAAATCATATAATCCAGATAGTATACAAAACCTTTTAATAACATGTTTCAAAGATACAAATCATTGTTTTAAAAAACCCTTGCCACTTTGGCTGGTCAGATAACGTCCAAAATTACTAACTGTCTTTGTATTTGTGTTTAATTTATATTAGACCATTACTAGCATTGTGTAAAGTCCCTCTCTGAAGTTTGTGATTCATATTCAATCTGAAACCATAGGGCACATATGTAAATTGAATCAAATTTTTAATTGTTATGATGGGTACACACAAAGCTTCAAATTCACCTTTCTACCATATATACGGGCAGTCTACGCTTATCGGTGGCATCGGTTACGGCGTTTCGGTGTTACGACACTTGGCTAGTGACGTCGTTAACCAGATTTTCGGCGATGGTAAGTGATTTTTGGTGTCAGTAGGAGGTTTATTGGCATAGGTAAGCGGTTTATCGGCGCTGATACGCGGTTAATGGTGCTTACGATGTCGTAAACGCCATTTATTACCATAATTATCAGCAATTTTCGGTTATCGGCACTTGGCCAGGAATGGAATCCCCACCGTTAACTGGGGACTGTCTGAGCTTCTAAGTTGGCTTGTGCTATACTTTACCATTCACTGAGAATAGAGCACCACCAAGTTTCTTTAATCTTCCTTGCTGGTGACCTGGTATTGGGGATAACACTACCGTTTGCTTTGTGTAACACAAAGGAAACAGTATTAACCCTTTCATATCTGTATAGTTATCACATCACTGAGGGCACATGAGCCCCGATGTGTCTGGGAGCGCTCGACAGTGCGAAAAAATAATTATTTCGAAAATTCAGCAAAAATATAAATTTTATGCCAACAACGTTCATTTTGCTGTCCTTTTTTTCTAAATGTTTATATTTTATGGTGGAATAGTCAGAATAAGAGTCCCAGCCCTCTAAATACAAAAAAATGTGAGTTATTGCACGAAAAAAAAAAAAAAATCTTTTATTTATTTTCATATTTTCGTTAAGTAACCCAAAACTATGAATGTCAGGCGAATGAATTATTTTTTATGAGAAAGCCAACAAAATTCTCTAAATATCGACATATAAAAGAATGGAAAACGAATAAGTCCAGCTGGTGAAAAAATTGATAGAAAAAAGGGGAAGAAACAGAGCGCTCTGCCCGGCCTATGGTGAGAATTATCGCTAGAAAAAAGATTTTTTTGAAGAGCCCTATCTCGGTTATTTTCATAGAAATTACTTTGTAAATATACGAAAATGTAGAGGAAAAGTTGAAGAATAATGTGAGAGTCAAGAAAAATGGCTTTGGTAACGACAACAGTTTCATTTTGACGTTATAAATTGATTGAAACGAAAAAAATGTTACCGTTGTCAACATTATCGTTCGTAGCTCAAAAGCTATAACAGTTAGGCGAATGGATTATTTTTTTGAGAAAGCCAACAAAATTCTCTAAATATTGATATATAAAACAATGAAAAACAAATAAGTTCAGTTGGTGAAAAATTTATAGAAAAGAGGGTAAGAAACAGAGCGATTTGCCCGGCGTATGGTGAGAATTATCGCTAGAAAAAGTTTTTTTGAAGAGCCCTATCTCGGTTATTTTTCATAGAAATTACTTTGTAAATATACGAAAATGTAGAGGAAAAGTTGTAGAATAACGTGAGAGTCAAGAAAAATGGCTTTGGTAACGGCAACAGTTTCATTTTGACGTTATAATTTGATTGAAACGAAAAAAAAATTACCGTTGTCAACATTATTGTTAAGTAGCTCAAAAACTATAACAGTTAGGCGAATTAATTATTTTTATGAGAAACCAAGAAAATTCTCTAAATATCGACATATAAAAAAATGAAAAAGCGAATAAGTCCAGTTGGTGAAAAATTGATAGAAAAGTGGGTAAGAAACAGAGCGCCGCCAGGCATAAAGGTGAGAATTATCGCTAGACATTTTTTTGAAGAGCCCTACTTCAGGATTTTTCATAGAAATTACTTTGTAAATATACAAAAATGTAGAGGAAAGGTTGAGGAATAAAGTGAGAGTCAAGAAAAATGGCTTTGGTAACAGCAACAGTTTCATTTTGACGTTATAATCTGTTGAAACAAACAAAAAAATGTTACCGTTGTCAACATTATCGTTAAGTAGCTCAAAAGCTATAACAGTTGGGTGAATGAATTATTTTTATGAGAAAGCCAACAAAATTCTCTAAATATCGATATATATGATAATGAAAAATGAGATTCAGAGCCCTGCCTAAAATCCAGACATCTCTTATGTGATGCACTAACAAATTTCCGCTAGTTTTACCGTAAAAACTTTGCGAAAGCATGTTGGAAACTGTTCTCGATTGGCGTCGCTGTATGTAAACAGCCACACGTGTTTACCCAGCCTCAGACGCATGGTCTCTGACAGAAGTGTGGCCTGTCAGGCCTGCGTGGAGTGCGATCAGCTGATGTCATTGTGAGAATTTTACTACGCCATGGATTTGCCCATGCGCAGTAGAGGAACTAAAAAATTTATAGAAAATAGAGGATACCAAACAGAGTGTTTCCAATAATGTAATCCTAAATTTTATAAAAAAAAATGTAAGATACGAGAGAGAAACGTGGGTAGGATCAGCTGATTTCATTGTGGGAAATTTACTATGCCAGGGAATTGCGCATGCGCAGTATAGGCACTGCTTGCCTGGCGTATCGATGCCTGAGTTACACGGTCCAAGGTATGCTTTAGCCTATGGAAACCACCAACTGTCCGAAAATAAAAAAAATTTACCCCTACCACACGTACGAAAAATGTCGGTAAATTTTACGTACAATTACGTCAGTCAGACAAGAAGGGGGGTAGGGGGTTATTGCGTAATATGACGTCAATTGGGCAGGAAAGGGTTAAAGGTTCTTTGCAAAGTCACTTTGGTGCCATTGGAACCATTTCACTGGGTGACACAGGTCGAGCCCAGAAAAAAAAGTATACCTTAGTTTTACCAGACCACTGAGCTGATTAACAGCTCTCCTAGGGCTGGCCCGAAGGATTAACCAGGTATCCACTTTTGTAATGGTGATGTTAAGAATATCTTGACAGGTCAACCCTGATGTTACTTATGAAGCAACTGTTTTATTTCTATTTGACTATGGAAGCCAAATGTATGGCTCAGCATCAGACTCAGCATTAAAAAGCTTAGATTCCATTCACATGAGTACCCAGAACCTACACTTCAGTATTTGATTTCTCCCCAAACAAATCCATATAAGCTGAAGTGGTACCCTCGCTTCTTCATGACCTAGTTATAATACAATGTGCAGTACAGATTCAGGCAAGAAACTCAACAGTTAAATGGTTTTTCAGTCAAAGATATTTAAAAACATTCATCCACCATGTAGAATATGGCAAAGATATCTATGTACAAACAATTTCTAACTCCATTTACTTACTATTAGGCCATGTAGAATATGGCAAAGATATCCATATACTGTACAAACTATTTCTAACTCCATTTGGTAACTAATCTGTGATATTTCAACTACAAAAACACTTCCTACAAAATACCATTTTCTAGTTTATATGTCTACATAAATGTTAACAGTTCAGAAAGCTACTTTGACACTGAGTTGCCTAGAGATTCATCTACCCAACAGCTTCCGGATAAATCCAAGGAAAACAGAAATGTTAAAAAGGGCAAAGAATGCACAAAAGATGAAATCATACTAAACAGAAAAAGGATTAAAGAAGTTAAATATTTCAAATATTTAGAGCCTTTGATATAAAAAAACAGGCTCTCTAAAGGATAGTTTACACTAGGCTTCACAGCGCACTTCATAAGTCACCTCTGCCAGCATATGCCCGCCCACCTTGGTGATGCATCATGCTGCATAGCGCGTTTTGCCTCTACACTACGTGTGTGGTGCGACCGGCAGTCCGGCAGCAATATCTTCCTGACAGCCACAATGAGCAGTGACGAGGAAGAATTTGCCTGTGCTGCCGTTGTTGTAGCATAAATGTTTGATCAAATGCACAATTGTGATAGGAAAAGGAGGAAATGGACGAACAGTTGGCTTCTACGGCGAAGGAACAAAGGAAGTTATGGAAGTACCTTCAATGAGCTTTCAGGAGAACGGGCTATTTTCAAAAAATACCTGAGAATATCTCTGCCAACATTTGAACTGCTTCTGGGGAAGGTAACTTCTTTAACTGAGAAAGAGGACACTCATCTTCATGCTAGCATTCCAGCAGAAGCCAGACTGGAAGCTACAATTTTATTCCTAATTTCAGGTTATCTTACTCATCTGTTCCAGCTCCTGGTTTTTTTGATTCCTGCTCCGCTTTTTGTTCAGGCTTGTACTGGCCACGTAGCATGTGGATTTTCTTTTTTATACCTTCCTCTGCTATTTTGTCGTTAATCTGAATAATCTCTTCCCTTAGTTTCTTTATTGGGGTGTCACGTACATCTCTATTTTTATATGCTTTTAATTTAACATTCCATAAACATGGATAATGTGATAAGACCCTATCAGATAATGAATCTCTTCTCGTTTCCATTCCATGGAGTTACAGTAAAATACAGTACTACACGATAACAGCTGAGACATGAGCAGTCGTCGGCTGAATGAGTCGTGCTGCAGCAGCTGGTTGGTGCTCCGTGCGTCCTGAAGAGCAGTCAAGTGGGCAGGGCTAACTAGAATATGGGAGGAGTTGGTGATGAGTTTCAAGTATGCAGCGCGCTGTAAAGCCTAGTGTAAACGAGCCTTAAGTTGGAATTTACTGCAAGACTAACAACAGGCAAATCAAACCAACTGGCAGGCGGAATAAGAACTAAAAATCATATTCAATAAAACTGCATAGTTAGACATGATTATGAATTATTCTGGCACCATATGTATTGCAGCCATGAATCATGGAATGACAGTGAAACTACATCTAGAGGATTTTGTCAATTTGAAAATAAAACTTTTAGATAAGCCCTAGGAATCAGAGGGGATGATAAGAGTGACAAAGTAAATTATATAGGTTTCATAAGTAGATGGAGTAATAATGAAAAGGAGATGGAAATGTCTTGGACACCTTTACACCCAGGGAGAACAGTATGTAATAGTGCCAGCTAGGATCTGGGTACCAGAACAGTTGGAAGACCACCACCTATTTAGATGATATCTACCGAGACACAAAGGCCAGAGATTGTGGGGATTTGTAGAAATGAAAGTACAAGAAAGATAGTGGAGATTTGTAGAAATGAAAGTACATGAAAGGTATGAGTGACAGAATTCTGAAGAGGTCCTTTGTGTCATACAACACTGGAGCAATAATGATGAACAGTGCTGGATGAAAAGCGATATCATTATTCTAGATACCAATTCCAATAATAGTTATTGAAGAACAAGCTATGAATGAAGAGAGAACTAATGAACCAAGAAGGATCAAGCAAAGCATCAAAAGAGAATGAGACACAGATGTGCATTCCTTGCTGCTTTAATTATTAATTAAAAAACATTAATGAAGAACCTTAGATTTCTTGACTTGGTTTGCCCTACAATTATGTAGTAGTATCACATGGTTAATAACTTGTATGAACAGCTATAACTGAAATATGACTGATATTTAAACCACTATGCATTACCATATGGTAAATCAAAATTTTTCACAGAACACAAACCTTAAAACTTCAAAATGCTCTTATATAAATTTCTAAAATTAATTTTGGATTATGCAGAATTGACTCGTCAATAAATTATTTATGGAACTAGTTAATACATTTTTAAAACTAACTTCATCTTGCTTGTACTATAAATTTTAAGCTTTAGAAAACGACAATTTATGTCCATATTTTATGTTTGGAAGAAATCCTTTCTCTCTCGCCAAGTTGTATAATGGTACAACTTGGCATTTTAGTTTATGTGTAGAAGTTCTGAAGGAAGGCTATTTTTACTCTTCAATGCTATTACAATATATCCATGAAACTATCGAAAAAAGCACATGTAGCTGATCATCACTACAATATGGAGAAGTGAATTTATGATAATCTAGGTGGTATTTAAAAAAAAAATCTATTACAAAAAAAGATTATTGCTTCAATCTAACAAATCAACAAATTTAATCCTCATACCAACAGTCATTACTAAATGAATTAACCACCAAGAGCTGTTCTTGAAACTGTGTAATATTAATACTATTATTGTTATTATTACATATTACTATTAGAGAGAATAACTTCTCCGAGCCCAATAGCACTGACTACAACAGTTGTTTCTACGGCATTAATTTTATGTAGTCTCTATGCATCTTATAACATTCTTTTCATTAGAGTATATAGCTGGTATATTACGTTTCCTAAGGTACAGCAACAAGCTTCATTAACTGTAATGTTATTTCATGTTATTTCACTTGATGTTTCAGCTCATGCTCTAGCAACCATTTACTGAGAGTTACAGAAAAGTGAATGAATTAAGACATGCTACACAGGTATATATAAGATAGGTAGTTTAAAACTGGCAGGTTGACTGGTATGCTGGATTCTGACTGTTATGTTGATGCTGCTTGAGTACCTCAGCCAACACCCTCTCATGCCAACACCACTGAATAGGCCAAGAAGATCACAATGCCTCTGGGACCAGGTGCACATCACCAACCTTCAGCCAATTGAAATTCAGTGTAATACCAATCAACCTGCCAACTACAAATCCTGTCTACTACACACATCTATGTTACATGTACTTTAAGTCTTTCACTTTTTGCAGTTCACTAGATGGCCACTGAAGTGCAAGTCAAAATGTCAGATGGAATAAAATATAACAGAACATATTTACATGACCTTAAGAAACCTTGTATACCAGCTAAATGCTGATGAAAAGGTTACAAGATGCATAGAGAAGGCACTCTAAAAATTAAATGCAGTAAAAAAGCTAATAAACTTTATTATTACTATTAATAATAATAATAATAATTATTATTATTATTATTATTATTATTATTATTATTATTATTATTATTATTAAGTAGTTTAACCAAACTATTGAGCTAACTTATTCAGCTCTTTCACGTGGCTGGCCATAAAGATTTGTCTTTACTGATTAGAATAAGGACCAAAAGGATTTCCAAAACTATAAACTGCACAATCAAATGAGCTCAAACATTATCCTGTACCATAAAAATATACTTAACCCTTAAACGCCTGTTGGACGTAGCAAACGTCGACTAAAATTGTCTGTTGAATGCCGAGTGGGCGTAGCAAACGTCGACTACAAAAATTTCAACCTTCGGTCAACTTTGACTCGGACCGAAATGGTCGAAAACGCAATTGTAAGCTAAAACTCTTACATTCTAGTAATATTCAATCATGTACCTTCATTTTGCAACAAATTGGAAGTCTCTAGCACAATATTTTGATTTATGGTGAATTTTTGAAAAAAACTTTTTTCTTACGCACGGGCGGTAACTCGGCCGAAAATTTCAAAAATTCTTTCGTCATTTTGTCGTAATTTTTGCACTGTTCTATATTAGCCGTTACATAAAGTTTTATATATGAAAATGTGCGCAATTTCATGTACAATACAACAGAAAATAACTCATGGTTGTAGCTTTTATCAGTTTTGAAATATTTTCATATAAATCACGATAACTGCCAAAATTTCAACCTTCGGTCAACTTTGACTCGACCGAAATGGTAAAAAAACGCAATTGTAAGCTAAAACGCTTACATTCTAGTAATATTCAATCATTTACCTTAATTTTGCAACCAATTGGAAGTCTCTAGCACAATATTTCGATTTATGGTGAATTTTGAAAAACTTTTTCTTTACGTCTGCGCCAGAAATTCTTTAAATCACGTTATCGTAATGTTTGCACTGTTTTATATTAGTCGTTACATAAAGTTTTATATATGGAAATGTGCGCAATTTCATTTAGAATACAACAGAAAATAACTCATGGTTGTAGCTTTTATCAGTTTTGAAATATTTTCATATAAATCACGATAACTGCCAAAAATTTCAAGCTTCAGTCAACTTTAACTCGACCGAAATGGTAAAAAACGCAATTATAAGCTAAAACTCTTACATTCTAGTAATATTCAATCATGTACCTTCATTTTGCAACAAACTGGAAGTCTCTAGCACAATATTTCCATTTATGGTGAATTTCTGAAAAAAAAATTTTTTCCTTACGTCTACGCTGCGTAACTCGCCAAACATCTCAGAAATTCTTTTTTCGTCATGTTGTCGTAATGTTTGCATCGTTTACATTAGTCGTTACATAAACTTTTATATATGAAAATGTGTACAATTTCATGTAGAATACAACAGAAATTAGCTCATGGTTGTAGCTTTTATCAGTTTTGAAATATTTTCACATAAATCACGATAACTGCCAAAATTTCAACCTTCAGTCAACTTTAACTCGACCGAAAATGGTAAAAAACGCAATTGTAAGCTAAATCTCTTACATTCTAGTAATATTCAATCGTTTACCTTCATTTTGCAATAAATTGGAAGTCTCTAGCACAATATTTCGATTTATGGTGAATTTTTTAAAAAAACATTTTCCTTACGTCTGCGCGGTAACTCGGCCGAACATCTCAGAAATTCTTTCGTCTCATTGTCATAATATTTGCACCGTTTTATATTAGTCGATACATAAAGTTTTATATATGAAAATGTGCGCAATTTCATTTACAATACAACAAAAAATAACTCATGTTTGTAGCTTTTATCAGTTTTGAAATATTTTCATATAAATCACGATAAATAGAAAAAATTCGACTTTCGGTCAACTTTAACTCGACCGAAATGGTTGAAGACTGCAATTGTAAGCTAATACACTTACAGTCTAGTAATATTCAATCAATTAGCTTAATTTTTCAACAAACGGGAAGTCTCTAGCACAATATTTCGATTTATGGTGAATTTTTGAAAAAAATTTTTTTTACGTCCATGGCGTTACGAATTCATGCATCATTTGTGATAATATTTTCTCTGTGTTGCTTTGATAGTTTTAAAATTTGTTATATACCAAAATCATCGCAATTTAGTGTACAATACAACTAAAAAAATTAAGTCATTAGCTTTAACCGTTTTGCTTACAGCGATTTGTATACAATTATATACGAGTTTTTTTTTTTTCTGTCATATATTCCAATATTTATATATGATAATGATATTTTTTCATTTCTGATGGTTGCATACTAAACTTCAGGCAATGACAAAAAAAATGAGCCAAAAATGAACTCTTAAAAACTAAGCGTGCTGTGATTTTTTGAAAAAAACTTTTTTTCCGCTTCGGCGCTAACTCACCGAATGCCGCCGGCATATGGGAGACGTTTTTGTAAATAGGGCTTCGGCGTTAAAGGGTTAATAATACTGCATCATATAAATATACACATGGTGTATCCAACACAACATAATTTTTACTGAATAAAAGACCCCTTTGGAACTTAGGGCACAAAATATTGTATTCCATATTAAGAGAGAAAAGCAGAACATGAGAGCTCACAACTGAAATTTTCTGAAGACCATCACCTGTCTGCCCATGTAAAGAATTACTGTGGAAGCTATTTTGCATGCAAATTTAAATGACTTCTGTCATTTCTTTAAGCTTGGTATTCAAGAATAAAAATACCAGCCTACCTTGAAGTGCACCAGATATCATCTAAATTGAAAATGACTAAAGCATAACCTAATATTGTTAAATAATCATTCTGATTAGGAATCTGAATGGCAGAAATCTTCAAAAGCTTGAAAGAACAAACCAGCCACACAAAACAATCAACTACAAGGCACCCTAAGCAGGTTACATGCATTGGGGGAAAAGAAAAGCACAGCACAAAATAAATCATGCCAGTTAAAATAAGCACTACAGATATCAAATAAATGACCCTGACCCTGAGTTGTTCTTTCTAAACAAAGTCTATCTTGCTGTGAGAAGATGAATGACTACAATTCTGCAATACCATATCCTCTACACCTTCCCGCCGATGCTTAGGTGGATGGCGCCCATCAGAAAACAGATCCGAGGTATACACAGACTAGAAGGTTGTATGAGATACAAGTGCACACAAAATTTTAATGTAAGTGATCAGGGTCAATGTCAATATTTCCTATGTTAGCAAAACTCAAAACTCAAATATTACAAACTATATTAACAAACAATACAGGATTTCAAAATGTAACAATAAAAAAATAAAAACCAAACCAATTCAGCAATAAAGTCATTCTTTTATCAACAAATATCAAAATATTTATCATGTTGCTCAAGTAAAATAAAATAAAAAATAAAAATAAAAGTACACTTACAATGAGAATAGCCACAATAGTCCCAATAATAAAACCCGAAAGAACATCTGACCAGTGGTGTTTGTAATCAGATATACGAGAAACACTTGTGTAAAATGTCAGCATGAGACAAACAAACTGCAAGAAGGGTCGAAGTAGCTCGGGACCCTTAAACTTGAATCGAACTTGTAGATAAATCTGAAATGAAAAGGTTGTGAGAAAAAGGAAAATTATTTAAAAGGACACTTAAAAGGAAGATCAAATATCCCTTGATTTCAGAAGAACACAGGACATGTTTTTGCATGCTTGCTGAGTAAATTTTGCTCATAGAAGGCACCTCTAAAGATGGTGCCATACAAATACATTTCTAGTATCTTTCAGTATACAGTACAGTATAGCTGCCAATTCATCACACCAAAAAGTAAATTTTGCTCATAGAAGGCACCTCTAAAGATGGTGCCATACACATACATTTCTAGTATCTTTCAGTATACAGTACAGTATAGCTGCCAATCATCACACCAAAAACTAAAGTATAATTCATATACATATATATGTAAGTCTTATGCCTTTTTCACAAGGGTATAACCTACTAGTTTCTTAGCCAGTCTTCAAATTGAGCAACTCATGTTTTTCCAATAACAAGCAGTTTGGTGCAAAATCTGACAGCAAGTTACTATATAATGACAGAAAACATGCCTTTGGGACATGGTGTTAAGTCTGACACTTCTTTCTTTAAGGGAGACTAATAGTACAGTATTATCTTTTAATCCATAAACCAGATGCTTATTACAGTACAAGAGTTCAAGACAATAACAACACACTACAGACACCACCATACTTAAGAACATTCAACTTACAAACATTCAGAGATACAAACACATGGGATAACAAATTAAAACTGTTCTATAAAATACGCTACATACTGCATGTACAGTGAATTGTGTTTTAGGATGAAAAATGTACAGTACTGTATTGACTTTATGTATATCATACTGTACAATTCAACATACAAACAGCCATCCGGAACATAACTCGTTTGTAAGTAGGGTGGTGTCTGTACATGTATGTGCAAAACGACTGATGCTCCAAACTTTGGGGAACATTCTCAATCAATACTGCATATAAATCATGAATACATTTAAAAAAGCCTGAAAAAAGTTAAAGCAATGGATAGTGGGATACAGTGGGTCCCCACTAGATCACAGATCAGTATTTGAACCTTCGCTCAATCATGGGGTTTTTCTTTGAACTTATCTCCAAATATGTCACGGAAAATTCACTAATTTGCAGATTTTTTTGTAGAGCAATATTCACTAATTACTGTATTTCATTTTATTTTTGACTAAATACATTTTTTACGATAACAAAATGATTTACTAATTTTTGAAAATTAATATTAATGTAAGCATAGCCAAATATCAATAAAATGTTAAAGCAAAATCCCACAAAATCACAATACAGCTTATCGATGTAAACATACCCCAGTCCAACCTCTCTCTCTCTCTCTCTCTCTCTCTCTCTCTCTCTCAGTATACATATCCTTAATGAAAAATATCAATAAAATGTTATTTCACTTACAGAATCCATTTATACTGTATTATTATACTGATCTATTATCATCGTAATGTAAAAAAAAAAAAAAATGATCGTCCCGACATTTGCAATTGTTTTTATTGATGTAAACAACATCAGTTCACCCTCTCTCTCTCTCTCTCTCTCTCTCTCTCTCTCTCTCTCTCTATGGCAACATTATTGGCAGGAAGGATTGAAAGTAGCCAATTGCACAGCTTGTGGCTTGGATGCTTTGTTATAATGTACAGTATGAGTTGTATTTTTGCTCTCTCTCTCTCTCTCTCTCTCTCTCTCTCTCTCTCTCTCTCTCTCTCTCTCTCTCTCTCTCTCTCTCTCTCTCTCTCTCTCTCTCTCAATAAAATATGAATTTCACTAAAACTCCAAAAAGTTCACAGCGCATACAACTGAGTGCTTGCATATGTATGTACATTACAATTTTTTTATACATGTTATCAGGTTTAACGTAGTTTTTTTTCTTGATATTTTGCTCTTAAGGAAATTGCTTTCATTTTATATTAATAAAGTTTAAATTAAGTTACTAGTTTCCTTAAATTAAGTTTAGTTTTAAGGTTAAATTTAAGTTTTTTGTGAAGGGTTTGTTTTTAGCCTTCAGCTGTTTTTGGAAGTGCTGTTTCTCCTCCTCCCCGCCAGGTGTTTAAGTGATAGTGCTATTTTTGACGCTCTTTATATTTTTATTTTTGGGCGTGTGACGTGGACCCAAAGTGTCGCCAGAGGAGGGTGTGTATCTTGGGAGTTCGGGTTAGTGGAGCGAGCCACAATATTGTTGCAGACTGCTTGGTTGGAGACGTTGTGACCGTATTCTTGAGTGTCAAAACTTGCACTCCTTCGGCTTCTGTTTGGATTTCTCCAAGGACCAACATAGCCTTGGTATATCAGAGGTGTCCTCGGATTAGTGGATCTTCACTATTTTGTTCCGCTTCCTGACATGGCTCAGGGAGTCTCCTGGACCTACACATTTGTCTCCAGCAGCTGCACTGTGGGTTTCCCGCAAACCCGTGAGGTGGCCAGTAGGGTGGATATCACCAGGTAATGTGCCGTTTATTGTTTGCCCTGGATATTTTGTGGGCAATTGCTACAACGCTAGTGCGTGTGTTCATGAGGATTACAGCAGGACACCTTTGATTGGCCCCTCATCTTGGAGTGAGAGCTAGATACAGCTCCGTGTTTTCCTCGTGGTCGTAACTGCTTTCTTCGGGCGTGACAGCTCTGAAATGTTATTACAACTATTTCAGGTGTAATTTATATTATTTTGTATTGTTTTTTTAGTGTTCATATCCGTTCATGTTTGTTTGTCTTTTTGTAAGTTTGTTTGGAGGCATTGCTTTCCCAACTTATTATAACTATCTTTGTGTTTAGCTTTATAAAGTTAGGTAGGAGATTTAAGGTTTTATTTCTTGTTTTATGATCTTATCCTTCCTTCTTCCTTTAGTATAATTTTAGGTAGAGGTTAATGATTAATAGCCGGCTTTTCTTTTTCAATATAAATTTTGATCACCTACGTAATAGTCTATGTTAGGAATTAGTATTTAGCTTTAGGAGTATTACGTGAACAGTAGTCATTTATTAAGTGCTAAAATTGTTTGTACTTTTGTTGGAAGTAATTTCCTTAAGGAAAATTTGTTGTGTTCAATTTCAGTTCTTTGTGTAATAAATATTGTTAAGTTTTTCTTTCGTTTTTTTCATTGTTGCCTGGTTGATATTTCTCTGTGTCTGAAAACGTCTACACCAGAGCCCATGTCTTTTCTGTATTGAGCCTGGAAGTTATGGTCTCAGCAAAAGAGCCGTAACATATGTGGCGACCTCGCCAGGATTCTGGTAAAAGACACAGTCAGTATATTGACCGGTAATTTTGGCAGCGGGAGACTAATTTGGCAATATTTATTTCTGTAGTAAGATACCTGACCCCATGTAGTAAATATGGATGATTTTGAGTTTTCACCTGCTGAATTTTTGGGATCGGCAGATTGCCTGAGGTATTTGTCGGTGTTAAACAAAGCCCATTTGGTTAGTTGTCACCTTTCCAGGTACTTGAATATTACGTTCAGGAGTACAGATACTCGTAAACAAATTTTGAGCTTAGTTAGGCAAAAGGTAGATCAGGAGTTTGGTGAGGCTGCGAATTTGGTAAATGTAAATGAGAGTGAGAATGAAAGTGAATTTGAGAACACATCAGTTTCAGGTGAGGAAGTGAGCATTGCTGCAGGTTTGACTTTGTTCGAAGATCCTCCTCGTGCAGGGATTTTGTCTGAAGGACCTGTTAACCCTACTTATGATCGTTCTAATAATCCTTTTGTTTCTGATGAAGCTGTGGAAGAAAATGTACCTCTTGTGGCGGAGTCTAAAGAGGCTTTTGAGTTCAAACTGATAAGTAAGAGAATCGAATTAAGAAAAGTAGAGTTTGAAGAGGCTGAGAGGGAAGGGAGCATGAATTAAAAATGGCTCGGATAAAGTTGGAAATGGCAAGGTTGACAGGAAGTGGTAACTTGGTTATTCCCTAATCCCATGTTTAGCGAGAGGTTTAACATGAGTGCGGCACTCAAATTGGTGCCGGTTTTTGACGAGGCAAATGTCCCAGAATTCTTTAGGGCATTCGAGAGGGTAGCGTCTCGATTGTCTTGGCCCGCTGACATGTGGACCTTGCTTATCCAGTGTAGGTTGGTGGGCAAAGCTATAAAGGTATACAATGCTTTGGACGATTCGGTGGCTAGGGACTATCATAGGGTTAAGTCCATAGTTTTGAAAGCGTATGATTTGGTGCCCGAGGCCTACCGGCTTAAATTTAGAATTCGGTTAAAACTCCAACTATATCTTTTGTGGAGTTTGCTCAATGAAGAGGGAACAGTTTTACTGAGTGGTTGAAGAGTAGGCAGGTAATTTCGGTAGGTGCTCTGAAAGAATTGATCCTCCTGGAAGAGTTTAAGAAAGCCTGCGGGAGAGAATTGAGGGTGCATTTAGAAGAGGTTAAGGCTGACACTTTAGATCGTGCAGCCCAAATTGCAGACGAGTTTGTGCTAACCCATAAATCAGAGTCTAGGGATTTCCAAGCACTGTCATAATAATCCCGATCCCAGGTCACCTGATAACAGTAATAATAATCGACTTTCTTCCAGGAATTCTAATAATCCATCATTTAGGAATAATAATAGCAATTTATCTTTTTAACAGGAACCAAAACAATGTTGGATTTTTCAATCAAAATAAGGGTTCAAGAAATTTGGTGTCTCAGGGTTCCAGGGTGATTAGGAATTCCCAAAATAATAATAATGGTAATAGGGGTAATTTTGTAAATTTTAATAACAGGAATTTCAATGATAATAGGAATTTACGTGACGTAACTTGTTACTGGTGCAATAAGGTTGGTCACGCTCAGGCTCAATGTAACGCCAAGGAAATACCTTCAGCAGAATAACAATTAAATAGTCCTGTGTCTCTGGTTGCAAATGGCCCTGTAAAGTCTCCTGTTTTTGTTTTGGAGCCGAATGATGCCTGTAAGAATAGGATTGGTAATAATAATAGTGGTAAGACTCGGTGTTGTGAAACCCGATGATGGAAATTTGTGACTCAAGTATAATAAGTATATTTGGCCTGGTAAAATTGTAAATGATGATAAGGTTTGCTTTCGGTAAGATTTTTTTAAGAGATACGGGTCCGCTCGTTCTCTTATTTTGAAGCAGTCGCTTAGGGATTTGATTAAACCTACTGGTAATTTTGTGATATTAAGTGGTTTCCCAAACACTGTATTATCAGCTCCATTGGTGAAGGCCAGGTTAGTTTTTCCTGGATACGACAGGGTAACTGAATTAGCGGTTGTGGATATACTTCCTGTACCAAATATTGATGGTATACTGGGTAATGATATGTTGGATGAAAAAGGTAATGAATTATTCCCAATTCTCTCGATACATGCCTACCCTGTAGCTGTGACTACCCGTGCTGCGGCAAGGGCTGGTGATTTAATTAGCAATGACACTGAAGGTGATTTAAGGTT
Organism: Macrobrachium rosenbergii; assembly: GCF_040412425.1. NCBI lineage: Eukaryota > Metazoa > Arthropoda > Malacostraca > Decapoda > Palaemonidae > Macrobrachium > Macrobrachium rosenbergii. The sequence goes on from NC_089751.1 coordinate 6,460,163, forward strand.
ATGTAATTTGGATGTAGAAGTAGAGAGACCCGGGTCCGTAGAAGATAGTTGTAATGTTAGTAGTAGTTGTGATATTCCATTTATGAAACCTGATTGGGATAGACATGTTTTTGTAAAAGCCCAGAAGGAAGAGTTCAACTTTGAATTGGGTGATGAGTCTGATCTAACAAGACCTAAGTTTGTTTTAATTAGGGTTTATTATATAGGTGAGTCGTCCTTCTGTGGATGATTTGGATCAAACCTCAAGACTTGAGCAAATTGTAGTACCTTCCAGATTTCATGAATTTATTTTTAAATATGTCTCATTGTGATTCCTTTGCAGGTCATTTTGGAGTGGGGAAAACTTTTAAGAAATTGGCAGAGAATTATTGGTGGCCTGGTATGAAATCGTCGGTAAAGAAATTTGTGAAAAGCTGTGAAATATGTCAAGTGATGGGTAAACCCAACCAACCGATTCCTAAAGCTCCTTAAATCCAATGCCAGCTATTGGGGAACCATTTTCGGAGCTGGTCATTGACGTGGTTGGGCCTTTGCCCAAAACAAAACTGGGTTTATGTATATTTTAACTGTTATGGATCGAGCTTCTAGGTTCCCAGAGGCCTTTCCATTGAGGAGTATAACGCCTAAAATTGTGTTTGATAAACTGGTTGAATATTTTTCTAGGTATGGTCTCCTCGTGTTATTCAGACCGATTGTGGTACAATTTCACGAGTAAGGTATTTAGGGGTAAATGTGCTGAACTGGCCATTCAGCACATTACCAGCGCACCTTATCATCCGGAGAGTCAAGGGTGGTGGAGAGGTTTCACCAGACCCTTAAAACAATTATAAAGAAGTATTGTTATGGTAAAGGAAACGAGTGGGATAAGGCTCTCCCATTCGCCCTTTTTGCTATTCGTAATCACCCAAATGCTTCTACAGGTGTAGCCCCTTTTGAGTTAATTTTTGGGCATAAGATACGGGTCCGTTGGAGGTTCTGGGTGAAATTCTTAGGTCCGAGCAAAAGGAAAAATGAAAATTGGTGAATTTATGGATGGTTTGAGAAATAGGTTGAATATGGCTTGGGAGTTTGCCAAGGAAAACTTAAGTTCTTCCCAGGTTAGAATGAAGCAAAATTTTGATAGGAAGACTAAAACCCGTTCTTTTGAGCCGGGTGAATTGGTATTAGTTCTCAGCATGGACCCTGATAATTTTTAGAGCCTAGGTATAAGGGTCCATGGAAGGTTTTACGTAAATTATCTGATGTTAATTATGAGATTGAAGCTCCAGGAACTCGGCGTAAGTGTAAGGTGTTCCATATTAATAGATTAAAATCTTATCACTGTAAAAATGTAGACCCTGGCTATTGTATATGAAGAACCTGTAGTTGTAGATACATCTGTGTCAGTAGATGATTTTGATGATTTATTAGGTCAGGTACCTTCAGATGCTTTGTTGGATAATCTGCAAAGTTTTGATGGTCTTAAAGAAGGGTTAAAGCATTTGAAGGGTACTCAGAAAAGGATATGTTAAATCTAATTCATTCGTTTTCAGATGTGTTTAGGATTCACCGGGTCAAACTAATTTGTTGGTTCATGATGTGGATGTGGGAAATGCCACTCCTGTAAAGCAAAGTCCTTACAGGTTGAACCCCACCAAGCAGGATATTGTAGAAAAAGAAATAAAGTATATGGTAGATCACGACCTCATTCAGCCTTCGGTCAGTCCATGGAGTTCACCCATTGTGTTGGTTAAGAAGTCGGATGGAAACTTCCGGATGTCGTGGACTACCGTAAGGTGAATGTTCACACCAAAAGTGATTCTTTCCACTTCCTAGTTGATGACTGCCTTGATCAATTGGGTCTGCCAAATTTATTTCCAAGTTAGATTTGTTAAAGGGTTATTGGCAGGTCCCTTTGTCTGATCGGGCCGAGAAATTTCTGCATTTGTAACACCTTTTAGGTTATATGAGTGCAAAGTAATGCCATTTGGTATGAAAAATGCGCATGCACTTTTCAAAGGTTAATGAATAGAGTGATTTGCGGTCTAGATGGTACTGCTATTTATATAGATGATTTAGTAGTTTATAGTGATGACTGGGATACACATTTGGTACGGTTAAGGAAAGTTTTGAATGCATTGAGAAATGCAGGTCTCGTGGTAAATCTTGGGAAATGTGAATTTGGGAAAGCAAAGGTAATTTATCTGGGACATGAAGTCGGTTTGGGTCAAGTAGCCCCAAAGCAAGCGAACCTTGAGGCTATTATGAACCTTAAGAGTCCTGTTAATATACGGAGGTCAGAAGAATTTTAGGTATGACTGGGTATTACAGAAGGTTCATTAGAAATTTCGCTGACCTTGCTCAACCTTTGACCAGCTTTTAGAAAAGGGTCGTAAGTTTCTTTGGACGACTCAGTGTGAGGAATCATTTAACAGTTTAAAATCTATACTAATGACTAACCCCATTCTATCCTCCCCAAATTTTCAGAAACCGTTCATTGTGGCTGTTGGCGCCAGTGATGTGGGAATTGGAGGAGTGTTATTTCAGCGTGGAGAAGATGGGGAAGTTCATCCCACGTCTTACTTCAGTCGAAAGTTGATGGCGGCGAAAAGAGATATTCGACCATTGAGAAAGAAGCCCTGGCTTTGGTCCGAACACTGATTTATTTTAAGCCTTATATAACTAATTTTGCTTTTCCCATACAGGTATGGACGGACCATAATCCTTTGGTTTTCATCGAGCGTATATGAAGGGGCTAACCAAAGAATCCTTCGCTGGGCCTTGCAATTACAAGAGTTTAATTTGGACATCAGGCACGTGAAAGGTTCCGAAAATAAGATACCTGATGCCCTTTCTCGAGGTTGAGTTGATCTGGGTTGTGGGGTGTGCTGAAGTCACTAATTGTCGTCGGTCCAGCCATCATTATTTTTACGCTATGAAGACTGGAGGTTGCGAGACTAGCCCACAGCTCAGTAGCCATATTGGATGACACCCTCTTGTATATTTTGGTTTGTATGTCTACATGAGCATTAAGTTTTTCTCAGCTTTTATTATTTTTATGCTATAAATGCTGAGTGTTGAAGTCTAGCACAGAGCTTGTAACTGATATAACTTGCTCGAGGTTGGTTTGAATTTTCTGAGCTCATGTCTCCTGCCCCAACTCAACTCTCTTCAAACGCATATGTTGGACAATACATTACTTAAACTTGTACCTTTAATGTTGTTTTTTGGTTTGATACTTAATTTTTCTTTTTCAGCTTTAGAAGTTGTCATTTTGGTATCTAGTTTGATTGTAGCCTAATATTTCTTGCAGGTTTTGTATGAAAGTGTGTTGACTGGAATGGCTTGTATGAGTTTAGCTTAGTTTTATGAAATGGTCGATTTAATGCAGGTGATGGTTAGGATTTATGGTAAAATGTTATTAGCAGTGTTGATGTTGGTCATTTTCCTTTTAGGAACACATTTTTGATTTAAGTTGTTTGTGGAATTATATAATTAAAAATTTCTTTTTAAAATAAATTTTTTTTTTTTTAGGGAGGAAGGTATCAGGTTTAACGTAGTTTTTTCTTGATATTTTGCTCTTAAGGAAATTGCTTTCATTTTATATTAATAAAGTTTAAATTAAGTTACTAGTTTCCTTAAATTAAGTTTAGTTTTAAGGTTAAATTTAAGTTTTTTGTGAAGGGTTTGTTTTTAGCCTTCAGCTGTTTTTGAAGTGCTGTTTCTCCTCCTCCCAAAGGTGTTTAAGTGATAGTGCTATTTTTGACGCTCTTTTTATATTTTTATTTTTGGGTGTGTGACGTGGACCCAAAGTGTCGTCAGAGGAGGGGTGTGTATCTTGGGGAGTTCGGGTTAGTGGAGCGAGCCACAATATTGTTGCAGACTGCTTGGTTGGAGACGTTGTGACCGTATTCTTGAGTGTCAAAACTTGCACTCCTTGGCTTCTGTTTGGATTTCTCCAAGGACCAACATAGCCTTGGTATATCAGAGGTGTCCTCGGATTAGTGGATCTTCACTATTTTGTTCCGCTTCCTGACATGGCTCAGGAGTCTCCTGGACCTACACATTTGTCTCCAGCAGCTGCACTGTGGGTTTCGCAAACCCGTGAGGTGGCCAGTAAATGGATATCACCAGGTAATGTGCCGTTTATTGTTTGCCCTGGATATTTTGTGGGCAATTGCTACAACACTAGTGCGTGTGTTCTGAGGATTACAGCAGGACACCTTTTTGATTGGCCCCTCATCTTGGAGGAGAGCTTAGATACAGCTCCGTTTTTCCTCGTTCGTAACTGCTTTCTTGAGCGTGACAGCTCTGAAATGTTATTACAACTATTTCAGGTGTAATTTATATTATTTTGTATTGTTTTTTTAAGTGTTCATATCCGTTGCGTTTGTTTGTCTTTTTTTGTAAGTTTGTTTGGAGCATTGCTTTCCCAACTTATTATAACTATCTTTGTGTTTAGCTTTATAAAGTTAGGTAGGAGATTTAAGGTTTTATTTCTTGTTTTATGATCTTATCCTTCCTTCTTCCTTTAGTATAATTTTAGGTAGAGGTTAATGATTAATAGCCGGCTTTTCTTTTCAATATAAATTTTGATCACCTTACGTAATAGTCTATGTTAGGGAATTAGTATTTAGCTTTAGGAGTATTACGTGAACAGTAGTCATTTATTAAGTGCTAAAAATTGTTTGTACTTTTGTTGGAAGTAATTTCCTTAAGGAAAATTTGTTGTGTTCAATTTCAGTTCTTTGTGTAATAAATATTGTTAAGTTTTTCTTTCGTTTTTTTCATTGTTGCCTGGTTGATATTTCTCTGTGTCTGAAAACGTCTACACCAGAGCCCATGTCTTTTCTGTATTGAGCCTGGAAGTTATGGTCTCAGCAAAAGAGCCGTAACACATGTACATACATATGCACGCACCATTCACATGTGTAGTGAACTTCTTGGAGTTTTAGTTTCATATTTTTATGTTTATGATACAGTAATTCATATTTCATTAAAGGATATGTACAGTACAGAGAGAGAGAAAGAGAGAGAGAGAGAACTGAGGTTAGTAGGCTCAATCAGATGATTCTGAGAAAGGAAACATTACAAATGGCTTGACGATCGGTTTTTTTTACACATACTATGTACAATGATAATACAGCAATATAATAATACAGTATAATGGATTCCATAAGTGAAATAAGTTTATTGATATTTTGTTGTTTACATTAATACTTATTTTTAAAATTAGTAAATCATTGTAACGAACATACTTATGCATGCACACATTTGTAAGCGTAGTGGACTTCTTGGAGTTTTAGTTTCATATTTTTATGTTTATGATACAGTAAATCACATTTCATTAAAGGATATGTACATTACTGAGAGAGAGAGAGAGAGTTTTTATTACAAGTTTAGTAGATTCTAAGTAATGATTAACACACACAACAGTAAACAAGAGAACATTTTATCCCCGTTGATTGCATTTATAATTCTTTTTTATGCATATTTGAATATTTAGGTACAGTACTTAATTCTACTTGTGAATTCCCAATGTTTCCCCTATCTGTAAAAAGAAAACGGGACAGCTTCAATACTGTATGTAAGAAATGGCTGTGCCTGAATATAGGGAAAACTTGATTAGTTTTCACATGTAGCTGTAAGCCATTTATTTTTAAGGGAAATGTTGTTAGATGACTTTGAAATTATACTTAATGCTGCCAAATGACTTTGAAATTACTGTATACTAAATGTTGTAAGATGACTTTGAAATTATATGAAAGTGTTTTAGGATGATAGTTTAAGGTATACTTAGTGAAATTATATTAAAGTGTTTTAGGACAATAGTTTAAGGTATATTTGGTGTTTGAACTATTAAAATGGGCAGTGACCTATTAAAATAGGCATTTATAAGCATTTTATTGTAAGGTATATTTGGTGTTTGAGCTATTATAATAGGCAGTCATAAGCATTTTTAGAGGGGGGAGGCTAACAACTTAACGCTGATTTTCGCTTATTGCGAGTGGTGGTGGTCACTAATCCTCGTGAATACGGGGGACATACTGTATGAGATTTTATGTTAATTTTAGAATCCACTCTATGTTCATCATAACTAAACATAGATAATCTACACACTTGTGTTAGTTGTATTTTTTATGGATGCAATCTTGGCACTGGCAATTTGCCAACCCCTTTTATATAGTTTTTTTTTTTTTTTTTTTTTTTGAACCATACAAGGCAGTCCCCGGTTATCGGCGATCAGGTTTTACGCGGCTTGTCTGGCGACAAAAATCGGCAATTTTCGGTGCTGAAAATTGCCGATTTCCGCTTATCGGCGCCAATACCCAATTAACGGCGCTGATAAGCAGAAATTGGCTATTTTCAGTACATACCTAACAGAGGTGCCGATAACTGAAAATAGGCAATTTTCGGCAGTTAAGTGCCGAAAATTGCTGATTTTTGGTTATCAGCGATTTTCAGATATCGTCACGCCGTCAGAATGGAACCCCTGCCAATAACCGGGGACTGCCATTAAGATGTACACTTGGCAAGAAAAGTGAGGATACAGTTTTTTTAAATCTTCGGACATATATTACTAAATAATGAGACATCTGGCAACTTTAGAAAGGGGAGGAGCTTCAGTCTTATTGTGTTTGTTTTTTGCTTGACCTCCTATAACTTTCAGTCATATTCTACGGTTCTGAAATCATGGATACTTAAATGCAGTAGTAAGCTTCACAGTATTCGTTCAAGTTGTAATTTGCAGCGACAGTTCTGAGCAAAAGAAACATTTTTCCACATAACCTACGAAGTAACCTTGCACATATGAATTTATGACACCACAATGAACAGAATGCTTGCATAATCGGAAACGCGATCTCCATAATGAAATCAAGAGTTAAATTTGAGCTATGTCCAACGAAAAACTTGGGGAACAATAAAGGAACGAATGCAATGTTATAAGAGAGTTATGAGAGAGAGAGAGAGAGAGAGAGAGAGGAGAGAGAGAGAGAGAGAGAGAGAGAGAGAGAGAGAGAGAGTTGCTGTTGTGTAAGCCTAGGCCTATATGTAGAGCTACTCATTTCATTATTTTTTTTTCTTTTAGAGACTGAGCGATACTATATTTGTATAGTATGTTTTAGCAATGGAGAGAGAGAGAGAGAGAGAGAGTTACTGTTGTGTAAGCCTAGGCCTACATGTAGAGCTACTCATTTCATTATTTTTTTTTCTTTTAGAGACTGGGCGATACTATATTTGTACAGTATGTTTTAGCATTGGAGAGAGAGAGAGAGAGAGAGAGAGAGAGAGAGAGAGAGAGAGAGAGAGAGAGAGAGAGAGAGAGAGAGAGAGAGAGAGAGAGACAATGGCAACGTTAAGAAACATCCAGTTACTTGTGTTTTCCCGCCGATCCCGCCGAAGTTATCGCGGTACTCCGCACATCATAGAGAACGCTCTTGCGGATTTAAATAGATTGGGTCAACCTGCCCTAGCTGTCACAACATTTACTGCCATTAATTCCAGCTGACCTTTAACACCGTGAAATACAAATATGAATCTGTAAAAATTAAAGAAATTATCATTACCTTCATTTTGCAATAAATTGGAAGTCTCTAGCACAATCTTTTAGATCTTTTAGATCTCTATGAACGAAGTCATCTGAGAAATTCTGATTACTTCGGACATGCATGGTGTTTTTAAGTATCTGAAAGTTTTTGTTTTGTAGATTTAACATATATGATATAATTTGCATTGTATTTTCATATTCTAGAGTAAATTTACCGAGATTATGTGTTTTCTGTAAGAAAAAAATTAAAATTCGATGAACGAAATCTAAAGAAAACTGTATCTTCACTTTTCTTGCCGAGTGTACAGCTTTTCAATATTGTATAAGGTTGAGTACTATACTGTAAATAGTAGCACAGTAATTTTAAGCAAAATTTCTTTTATACAGCTATATCAAAATTATTTTGAAAGCTTAAAAGCCTAATTATCAAGGGCCATGTACCATGCAACTTACCACTAGGTAGATCATGGTATACGCTGAGAACGATGCATGACCGGAGGGAAAACTTAGTCGAGCTTCCTTTAATCTATGCTCATCTGTATTTGTGCAGGGGATGTGTTGGACATATATCTCTGAACAGTTAATCTGCAAATCATAAATTGCAAATTATCTATAAGAACTTAAAAAAAACTACCTTTACTCTGATGCAATTCCATGATATTAAATAGATTTATAACACTGTAATAAGACTGATAAAGCCAAGGTAAAGAAACCATGATTTGAGAAAACCTAACACTGGAATAATTTACAATAATTTAAAATTATTCAAGTACAGTAAATGTAAACTTAGTAATTAGTAGATGATGAATGAATTAATGCTTTCAAAATTATACTTCAGCACTTTAAGGCACAAAGGAGTCAATCCATATCTCCTATACCATACAGCACTAAAAATAAGGAACTAAGAAATGAAGATGTCAAGAAGTATAAAGCAAAGTTCAGCAAATGAAAGAAGGCATACAAAAGACAGCAGAAGTGTTCCAATGAAACAACTGGGAGGGGACATATTTCTACAACCAAGATGATGACATTAAGATAGCCTTCAACTCTGGCAGAGGACTGGCAGAGAAGAGAAAAAGAGGCATTCAAGAGGAATAGGAGGTATGCCAAGAGGCAGGTGGCACTGATAAACAAAAAAAAATCTGGGATAAAAGGACAGAGAATCTCTAAACAGCAGTGGGAAGAAAGAAATGCCTGCAATAGATAAAAGAATAAACATGCAAAATAAGTTGAGGGTGGAAATGGAGAAATTAAAGTTGAAGAATAAATGGAAATAAAGATGCAGAAATATACTTTAAAAATCTAATGAAAGAAGAAAATGAATATGGACAAGAGGAGGATATGACAGTAAGACTGATACAGAATAAGACTGTGCAATGTCACTGGATTTTTTCCTGAATCTTCAGGCATAATAAGTAATTTACTACTAAATGCTGCCTCTGAATCAGTAACTGATAATCTGTCCAAAATAAATGAAATCTGTGGGGAAAGTTATTACAAAAATAATATACATGGATAAAGAGGATGCTCTACAAAATGAAAAGTATAAAGGATTCAAGATTAGAGGCGAGTACAGTACTGGTAAAACGTAAATTTTTGTGTTTACAGTATTTGTAAATCTGGCTGTACTCCATGAAAAACAAGAGGAAATCTTTATAATGACATTACTATAGGAGAAAAACTGCAAACAATGGAAGAGTTTATATCATGTATTTGTGGATTGTGAGGAGGCATTTGAGTTTCATAACTAGAAATTACTGTGCATGTACACTACAAAAGAAGACTAAGGAAAGACTCACTGAATATGCAACAGAACTACCTATATCCTAACACAAAAGATAAGTGACATATATATCAGAAGAATTTTAGAGAACTGTTTTATGTAAATGACCAGCACTGAGTCTTTTACTGTTTATCATAATCCTCCTCATTGTTTTTACATAAAAATTTTCCTTTATGGGTTTAAACATGCATAAGACTGTTTTCAGTCTTATGCAGTTTTTGTCTGAACTGACTGTAGCTAATGAAAAAAGGTACTAAGAAAGGAAGAAATTCGGGCAACTGGAGCTGCTGTAAGCAGACAACCTGTTGTTAACAGCAGAATCATAAGACATAAAAAATTGTTTAAAAGATGAAGACTAAAACGTAGAAGAGATGATTCAAAATCAGCCTACTATGGAAAAGATGTAGGTGGTGCATACAGTAGGATTGCAAAATTTAAACAGAGTTTGGAATTTTTGATGTCTGATATAGACATCAACATGAAGAGATGGGAAATGACAAGAAGTTCAGTGTTTGAAAATCATAAGAGCAGCAAGCCATGAAGAGAGGGGGGGGATGACAAGGAGGATAATAATGCGATGGTAGAGCAGGTCTTGTGGGGTGAAGAAAACTTCTGTTACCTTGGCAATATACAAGATTTGTGAAGCTGGTATTAAGAAGGGAGTAAGAAAGTTAGTAGCAACACCCTGGAGGAAGTGGAAAGCAAGTGTTACTCTACTGGAAAATAACAGTATCTCTATTAGCCCTTTGGCTGTGAGCCTGTTATTGACATTAATGATGAGACCAATGTACTGTATTGCTAATTGTGTAACTGACTTATTCTTTCCCCTTTTATATTTGTATTTTGATTCTTGTTATTTTTATTACTGTTTTAATATTACACTGTATTATTATGTTATCATAATGTTTTATTATAGTAGAGGGAACTGTTTTATTATATTTTTTATTATAGTAGAGTGAATTATGTAGCTTGTACTGGCAATTAATTTCGGTGTGATACCTCTCAAAGTATGTTTTAAAGTACAGTAATGCCATTTTCATTATTCAGTTCGAAAATCTTTATTATAAACCTTACGTTTGCTCTCGGCCAGAAAATTTCATCTGGAAAAAATAATCCAAAATAGACTTGGCATTCTGTAGAAAACGTGAATTTATAATCTCCAATTGAAGTTTCAGTGCATTAATTCTTTTACAAACAAAATCTTCAATGGTCTTCCATTCACAAATTTTAACGTGTTTTCTTTTGTTTACTCATGCTAAATCTGGTGCTTGACATATCTGCTTCCTCCTCCATCATTTCCTCTGATCCATGATAATTTCTGATAACCTTTAGTTAAAAAAATGATCTAAGGTAGGTTTGTCTATAACTATGATATAATAAACATCACCATAGTTCAGGTCTACTACTATCACTGACATCTCCAAATGACAAGGGAAGCGAGTTACCTATTACAAGCTGCCTAATTAGAACCAAAAGAATGATGACTGAGATCAGTCCCATGCAGCGAAAGGGTTAGTAAATACAGCAAAAATGTACTACAGGAATAAGGTCTGTATTGTACTTATTTGTGCAGTCACAACACAGGCACTTGCAAAGTAAATGAAAGAAAGTTTGAGGTTTGATGATAAAATACTGAGATCTATGGTTAGAGTGAATGAAGATGATCCTCTATATGAAAAGACAAAGATGCTAAGCGATGTGGTACCTAGAGGCTTGGAAATCAGAAATCTCAAAGGTTGAAATACTTTGGCCAGACGTTGAGAAGATGAGGACAGGGGTAGTAAATCACTAGAGCAGCAGATATGGAAGGAGCAAAAAGAAGGCTAGAAGGAAGGGCCAGAAAATCAAAGAGAAAGGAACAAATGAAAACTTGGGCTAGAGAGGAATTTCTGCAAGAACTGCACAAAACAGAAGGGTGGACAGAACTCTTCAAACTTTAACTCTGTAGGGGAAAAACTAACAAAACCAATAGATAAAGTTTAGAAATGAGATTTGATAAAGCAATAGTATAGTATAAAAGAGGCAATGGTCATGGATTATAAATAAAAGTAGTCAATATACATCTAATGCTGTAATTTAAATACTTAAATAAATCATATATGTACATTATGAGTTAAAAATAGATTATTTTAACAGGATCTACTCCATAGAGTAAAAATGCAATACATACAGTATACTGATTACGATTACAAAAATCATTTAATGCAACACACTAAGAACTACACTATATGTACTGTACATACCTGTGACCAATCAGGTTTGCAAATGTCCACAAAGTGAGGTCGTAATCGGCCAACAGTGTACTTGGCTATATCTGTTGTTAACTGTGAACAAGCACATCCAAACAGAAAAGTCCCAACCGAGCAATATGCTGCCCAAAACCATGAGTGCAGATTTCGCCCACAGAGCTTTACTGGTTTCCCAACACTTTCACGACGTGTCCTTGACCATTCTAAAAGACTTATCTGTGTGCATATAAAGGCTAGACATTATAAATTGGTATATGTGGATACTAACCTGAGGCAAAGTCATCTTACTCATGAAAGTACTTCACAGTACAGTAAAGGTACAGTATCATAAAAAAAAAGGAAATAAAACATTGCCATAATGTACCATTACTCCTACTGCTGTGGAGCGTATGTGAGTTATAATGAACATAGCATAAACATTTGTATATTTTTGAGTCCAACTCTTTCTTGAATTGTTAAAAGGACTCAAAAGTCACTCTAAAATAACCTTGTTAGTATTACAATTTCACAGATGTTGTGATTAAAATGTGGTTCATTAAAAATACACAATTATATCAATACACTGTACTGTTGTGAAAAGTTAAAAACTTTAAACATGGATGTGTTCCTCTTCACTGTTTATGTTAGAAATACGGCAAAAAAAAAAAGTAACTTTTAACTTCAACAATGAGAAGGAACTCTGTTCATGTGTTTCTCTGTCTTTGTTAAAAGTTTTTAGCTTTTACCAGTAATACAATTTACTGATATTATTATGGATTTGTAATTAACAAAATTTCATGGATATCAAATACAACTGAATGCTCTTTTAAAATAGTAAAAAAAAAACAGTAAATATATATGCTTTTCATACAGTAGGTTGAATGATCAGAGATCAAGTTTACAATTAGCAAACTACTGTACAGGGTTCTATTCTTTCTCATTTTCACCAACCTCATAAACAACTGAGGAGGGTGAATTATGAAGGTGCTTCCTTATAGTTCAATGTTTTGGTTAAAATCTTTCTACCAGTGTATACAGCTTTCAATCCTTACTTCAATCTAGCTTGGGTAATATAATGTCTACTATATAAATATACAAAACACAAATCAAAACAGTATATTTAAGAGTAAATAATGAGATACTAACAATAATATACTGGAAGTCCCTAAGTCCATTATTTAAAAAGCCATGTCAGTTGGTGGCCAATAAAAATATTCATAAAAAATTGAACAGACATACATAATACATTAACTCTTATGGGACAGCAGGGCTCTTTTGATCCCTAATAACTGCATATGAAACTCTCCAGTTCAGCTCATAAGATTACTGTTAATTATGCACCAATATTTGAACAAATTTTGTGCAAAAATGTTCCTATCACTTGAATGGGCCATAAATGACTATATGGCAACATTCACAACTCAGCTCAGGATACAGGGACAAAAGTGTGAATTAGAGATTTCATATAGGAATGCACTGCATTTCCCCATCCCAGTACATCTTGTATATATTTGCCCATAAAGATACTCAGGGATTGCTGTTAGTTTTAATTCTTATCTTTTATGATAGTATGGCAGCTGTAATTGTAATTTTGCAAAGTAAAGTACAAAAAAATATTGTAAAGAACATTTACAGCTCAATAAAAGGTCCTACATCTCCCAATTTTAGTTCTTATCTGTTATGATATGTTAGCTGTAATTGTAGTTTTACGAAATAAAATAAAAAATTAGAAAGGACCTGTATAACTCGCTAAAATTTGCGTATTTTTAAAAGTGTCATGGAAAATAGGCCCCGCATAGGATTGGAAATATCACCTTTCAACTTCCCATGGAAAGTACAGAAAATTTTTATAATTTTTTTTTATCCATGTTCATTTGTATATCATCATTTGTATATCATCCTCTTTCCAGTTATGTGTTTTTTTTAAAATTGGCCGACCTTAAAGTGTGCCAAGTGTTGGGGTATTGTTAATGTATATTCAGTCCAGTCTGTAAGGGTTAATACATACTATTAAATCACTGAAGAAGTGTTTTTGACAAAGCTTAGGCTCGCCTATGGTGTAGGATACTATGTTACATTTGGCTAACCTATACTTTTCTTTCTTCCACAGTATTGTACTAGAAATTTCACAACTATTTTCCCCATTAGCTAATAATACAATCTTTTAAAGACTGTGTAATACTGTGATGTAGTTAATCATAAACAAACTTGATAATACCAAATATCAATTTACACATACCTTAATAATAAAACAATTACATGTTCAGGCAAGCCATTATGGTACAAACAAACTGAGTGCAATCAAAGTTGTTTTTTTCTTTTCAAGCAATTTGTTATGTATGAAATCAATGTGGTTTGTTTTTTCTAACAATTTAGTTTGTAACTGAGAGAGAGAGAGAGAGAGAGAGAGAGAGAGAGAGAGAGAGAAACTCAAACATGAACATTTTTATGATAGAATTAAGTACTTAGATACTTACAAAACTTATTTACCATTAGTTTACAGCAAGCAGAATTTTCCTATCAAGGAAGCTTGCACGAACTGATTGAACCAAGGCGGTTGTATCACCATTGCCTGGCAGTATAGAAGTCCATGATAAATCATTACCACCTAGAAGGTACAGAACTTCAGATGGGGTTGGGTTGCAGGTCCCCTCAATACATGATTGCTGCATGGGAAAAGCAAGATTCTGATCTGAAGTATCTGTCTCATGTTAAACAGAAGACTATTCCCTAGATCTTCCAGATTCAGAAGAGAAATTCCAGTAGTTATATCCACATCATGTCAGGTATCAGCGACCTCTCTCCATGGAGACACTCTTCATCTCCATCGGAGGGGATGAAGTGGGAGTTCCTAGAATCCACTGCTTCTGCAGTATCATACTGTAGTTTCCTTCTTCCGTACTCTTATTGAAACCTGTAACTCATAGAGACAGCTTAAAAATGAGTTCTTTCATCATTTAAACCTTACTGCTTAAAAAAGCATGTGACATATTTCACACATGTCCAGCTACCAACCAAATTCCCCCTTACTCCTTCAGGGGCTGGCTCATGGCAGGTAGTTATGAACCACTTCCACAGGCAAAAAGCAGACTGAGTAATTTGCTGTCGCACAGGTAATGTGTAGGTCCTGTGTAATAGCAGCACAGTGCTGACAAAAGGAACAAGTATTTAATAAAAACTACCTATTGTCAGCTACTTCTATCACTGTATAGGCCACAAGAACATGTCCATAGCACGATGTAAGGAAACATGATCAATGGGTCATATCCACAAACGAGTAGTAATGTATTAAAATGTTAATTCACAATTACTATAACATTGCCTTAAAGGATTTACTCACAAATGCTTCTAAACTCAATTAAGACTAAACTTAATGGATATCCATACTACTGTATATATTTCTACACATTTCATAAGCCAGTCTATTCCCAAGCACCAGGTAAAGGATATGAAGCCTATACAGTATGCTACATTAGTTGGTACATAAATAAAATCAATAATTATTGGAATCATCATACCAAAAATATATAAAATTAGTATCTCTAAGATTTTAAAATGTTCAGCAAAGCCCACCATTATAAAAAGGTACTTTTGTATTACTTTAGGAAAAATGCAAACATGACAACAATTTTCTCAACACCTGTGATGTCACACCCAGTGGAGTAATACCCACTGGAAGTAGATCTGCATGAATGTATTCCTTTTACACTGAAAAGAAGCCCGATATTAAGGATAACTGGGGAACTGTCGATATCACAAAAACCATTTAGTTTCATCATAAAATACTACAAAGGAAATACTGTACTGGCCTTTAGTAAACACCAAGACTTGTAAGTCAAGCATGATTAGGAACTACGATCACATCTATGTTTCGTAAACAAGAAGTTAGGCTAACCCGATTTACCCTTCCAGCAACTTCAAATTATCTATCAATGTTAAAAAGGTCACTGTATAATAAGTTTCAATAACAAAAATTGTCTAATATTATTGCCTTAACCCTTACTAGACGGGAATCCTCGTATGAGTATTAATATAATGCGCCATATGATTTGGCTATATTGAGCGGGAAAGTTTCCATCACTTCAATGGCCCATAAATGACTGGTGGCAACTTTAGAATTCGCTCAGCTCAGTAAGTGGGCATCTCAGGGAGATTAGTATTGTTCTTGACTTGATGGGGGGATGTTGTGCTCCTTTCTCTCCCATGATGTCTTTTTATTTATTTGCTCATAAATATACCCAGGGATTGCTGTTGGTTTTAGTTCTTATCTTTTATGATATGATGTCTGTTATAATTGTAATTTTGCAAAGAAATATTAGAAAAAACATGTATACACCTCCAAAAAAGTTATTGCATCTCCTGATCTCAATAAATTTACGTAAATATTTTACAACAAATATACTCAGAATTTGTTACTGACTTTGGTTCTTTGTAATTATAAGTTACAAACTCCTAACTTCTTACCTTGCAAGAGGCCTACTGGCTCCCAATTTAAACAAATTTAAGCTTGTCCATTAAAATTTTGGGGAACTAAAACTTTTCACTGGATCTTAACACTAAGTACTGAGCTTGACTGGTATTATGAGGAGTTAAAAATGTGTAGTCAAACATGATTTCCAGAGCACAACCTGGGGACTAGTGAACTCTTGGACAGACCATTGTGCTGGGGACTAGTGAACTCTTGGACAGACCAGAGTGAAAATGGTTGAAATATGCTGTTATCACATCTGTGTGAATGAGATGTAGAGAGCCGAGGTAGTCGTAGTAGAACAGTAGATAGAGCCCCTTTGTCCCGAGTCTTTTATATTCTTTCACTATGCCAAGTTGCCAAAAAGCACTATTCTGGCTGTGACAAACTATAAGAGAATTTTTTGTCATTGGTTGGTCTGTCTTATGGAGCCCTGGGGGACCATGAGAGTATAACTCCTTTGAGGAAGGACTGCAGCTACACTATTACACTATCAAATATATATATACAGTGAACCCCCGTATTTGCGGGGGTTGCGTCCCACACCCCCCACGAATAGGTCAAATCCACGAATGCTTAAAACCCCTCTAAAAACACTTAGAACTGCCCATTTTGATAGCTTAAACCAAGAAAAACCCTGAAAAATGCTTATACCTGAGTATTCTAATAGTTTTATCACAAAAAGTGCATTTATTCATGAAAATTATATGAAATTACAGTAATTAGTGAATATTTCTCAGTGAAAAATACCGTGAATGAGCGAACTTTCCATGAATGATGGCTAGATATGTTCCACAGAGAAACCCGCGAATGCGTGAGTCCGCGAACCGTGAGAACGCGAATATGGGGGGTTTACTGTATACATATAATATACACAGGCAGTCCCTGGTTATTGGAGGGGGTTCCATTCCTGACAGCGTGATATTCGAAAATCGCCGATAACCGGAAATCGACAAATACTGGTGCCGATACGCAGGGATCGGTGCCTCTGTTAGGTGGGTACCGGCTAGATAAGCAGATATCGGTGCTGAAAATTCAGTTATCATCACCAAAAATCCAGTTGTTGTTGCTAGACAAGCGCCATAAAACCGGATTGCTGATAACCAGGGACTGCCTGTATAACTATCCATATATATATATGAAAATAAAAGGACTATTTGACCTGAGTTGTTCTCAGGTCTAATAATCCTTTTATTTTCAATTATCCCGAATCCATCGGGGGCTAACTCAAAGCATATTTAATAATAAAAAAGGGGAAGAAGCCGGAGTTCACAAGATTCCATGTAGCAATTGTAATGAGATTTACATGGGGGAGATGGGTAGATCCATCTCGCAAAGATTAACAGAGCACAAAAGATCAGTGCAGTATGCTTCAGAGAGTTTGGGGATTTTCCTACATATCAGAGATAAAGGCCATACCATAAACTGGAGTGAGGCGGAGCTGGTTTTCAAAAGCAGCTGTCCGTACAAAAAGAAGATGCTGGATTCTGCTATCATCAATCAAACCTACAATATGAACTTGTCAGGAGGACATTGGAAATCGGAGGACATCGACGGGTTAATCATCAGGCCTCTTCTCAAGCAGGTGTTCCAGAAAATAGGACCACCAGGCACATCGCCAGATGGGAGTTAATGAGGCCAAAAACCACCAGGGAATTGCTTATTTTCCCTCCTTGGGAAACGGTCACCTGCATACCATCGGAGACTTACTGCCACACCTACATATGCTTTGTATATATACTCTTGTAACATTTCATCTGTCCATACTTTACCTGTGAAGATGGCCACAGAAGGAAGTGCTCGAAAATATATGGTTGCAATGTTCAAACAGTGGTTTATGGGCCTTTTTATCTTCATATTATACTGTGGTATTACAGTAAAAGACATTCATATATATATATATATATATATATATATATATATATATATATATATATATATATATATATATATATATATATATATATATATATATATATATATATATATATATATATATAATGTATGTATATAAATATATACACACACACACATATATATATATCTGGTTATCACCAGGGATTCCGTTCCAACAGCGTGACGAAAAGAGAAACTCTCCGACAACAGAAAATCGGCAATTTTCAGTGCCAATAGCCAAGTATCGGTGCTTCTGTTAGGTATATATCAGCACTGATACCAAATTATCGGCACCAATAAGCGGAAATCAGCACATATCAGTGCCAAAAATTAGCTAAGCGCCGAAAAGCCAGATCACCAATATTCGAGCCCGCAATAACTGGGACTGCCTGTAAACAGTATGTGTATTATATATATATATATATATATATATATATATATATATATATATATATATATATATATATATATATATATATATATATATATATATATATATACACACTAGAACCCCGGTCCTCGACTGTACTAGAACTCGACATAATCAATTTCAACATGAAATGTTGAGTAAATTTTAAGGTCGGAGCTCAAACAACAAACCGGAATCCGACCCGATGAATCATATGATGATTGTAGAAAAAAGTTTCGGGCGGCTGCCGCTAGTTGGCGTTGTTGGTGGCGTTCTTCCCATGCTTATTTAAAAGCATTTAAAGCCCACACATGCTGCTGCTGTTGAAAAACAAGCCAGATTATTACATTAAATTAATAATACAGTATTTATAAGCCGAATTACTGTATGTCTGTTATCATAAAATTAAGAAAAATTTCCTAAATTACATCGGAACTCGGCAGCTTGTGGCAGATGTAAACAAACCACAGCGCCACCCTGGTGGTGTATCGCGGTACTAATTACATAAACATTCAAACATCTTTCAGTTAATATTTACTGAAAGATGTTTTACAGTGATTTTGTACACTATTCCAGTAGACTCTGTATGAAATTTACCATAAATATTGAATGTTTATGTAATTAGTACTGCGATACACCACCAGGGTGGCGCTGTGGTTTGTTTACATCTGCCACAAGCTGCCGAGTTCCGACGTAATTTAGGAAATTTTTCTTAATTTTATGATAACAGACATACAGTAATTTGGCTTATAAATACTGTATTATTAATTTAATGTGATAATCTGGCTTGTTTTTCAATGTTATCATTATTAACAACAGTTTTCATGTGTACCCGTTGCAGTACATTCTGGTAGTGCCTATAGGCTACCTAGCCTAGCCTATGGCGCTCGGTCTATCATCGGTAATACTGCCGCATTGGTCATAGGCCAATTTTTTTTATACAGTATGCATTTAAAAATGTAAAAAGTCCTTCTGATATGGTAAGTTATTCAACTCTGAACTTATTTAATTGTAATTTGTGTAAAGTTTTGTATAAAAAGGCAAGGTTGGGGTAATGACTGGTGGTCAGGAATGGATTAATCCATTTTCAGTTATTTCTTATGGGAGAAATTAACTCAGAATTCGACAAAATCGAATCTCGACACTCCTTCTGGAACGAATTAGCGTCGAGGACCGAGGTTCTACTGTATATATATATATATATATATATATATATATATATATATATATATATATATATATATATATATATATATATATATATATATATATATATATATATATATATATATATATATATATATATATATATTTATATATATTATACATATACTGTATATTTTATATACAGGCAGTCCCCAGTTAACGGTGGGATCGGTTAACAGCGATTCGGTTTTATGGCACTTGTCTAGCGACGAAAATTGCCGATTTCCGCTTATCGGCGCCGATACATACCTAACAGAGACGCCGATAACCGAAAATCGGCACTTTCTGGTGTCGATAACCCCCGAAAATCGCCGAAAAAGTGCCGAAATCGCCGATTTTCGGTTATCATCGCACCCTCAGAAACGGAACCCTGCCGATAGCCGGGGACTGCCTGTATATATATTATATATATACAGGCAGTCCCTGGTTATCGGGGGGCTCGGTTATCAGCGACCCGATTTTATGGGGCTTGTCTAGGACGAAAATCAGTGCCGAAAACTGCCCATTTCCGCTTATCAGTGCTGATATATACCTAACAGAGGTGCCGATCTCCGGTTATCAGCGCTGATTCAAGGTTATCGGCGAATTTTGCTTATTGTCACACTGTCGGAACAGAACCCCCGCCAATAACTGGGGACTGCTTGTTTTATGAAAACCTGCACAGAAACTTAATTGACATTATATATATATATATATATATATATATATATATATATATATATATATATATATATATATATATATATAAATATAAATATATATATATATAAATATAAATATATATATATATATATATATATATATATATATATATATATATATATATATATATATATATATATATATATATATATATATATATATATATATATATATATATATATATATATATATATATATATATATATATATTATACTAATAATATTAACACTTATCAAGATTCTGTAACTTGCACAGAAACAATGCAATACCTAAAATACATATAAAACCCACAAACAAAAGCAAAATGCACATATACTATGGATATAATTAACTGAGATACTTACAGGACACTATCTATACACAGTCTGTAAGTAATAATGGTGATTAATACAATTCCCATGGAGAAAAAGTTATATCAAATAACTGATAAATGAAAAAGATAAGACTAACATATGTGAAGACTTTCAAAATCCCAAAACAAAAGCTGAGCAGATTTTCTTATTTGTATTGTTAATGCCAGAGACACATCAGCAATGAGGATAGTTACTACAAAGGAGGCCTCTATATGACTGATGAGTTTGTGGTAAAATGATTGAATAATTATAATTACATATGAATGATACAAAAGGCTTTCTTAACATCCATCATCATTAACGGAGTTAAATGTTCTTTGTAAAAATCTTAAATTTAGATTGATTAACATGATGTAAACAAGTTCCGTTACTGCATAAATTCAGTAACGCAAAGTAAGACTTGCCTGATAAATACACTGCCTTTTTTGGTAATCTAATACCTGTAGTAATTTTGTTCACAATTTGATTTGTTAAACTAACTAAATGCAAGGCACACTGTGAATCATAACAATTCATAACCTTCTACGCAGTTTTTTAACCTATACAAAGCAAAAACATCAATGAATACAAAATGGATCCTTAAATATATTGCCTATGAGGGTGGTATTACAAAAGCCAAAACAACTATTTCTATATAAACAGAATTTCAGTTATTTTGGCTCAAAACATAATGCACCATGATACTTACCAAGTGACAGGAGATCACAATCAAGTACAGCCCTCTAAGAAAAATGAAGATAGTTATAGTTAACTATTCTAATTATGTTTCAATTTCCAAATCATAATTACTCCAGTTGATTTTCTATATATTCATTACTCCAGTTGATAACAACTCCAGAACCTAGATACAGTATCTAAGTAGTGTAGAGAGAGACTAAATTTCTATCTTTAACTCTTTTAATCTACCAGCTTCCAGGAAGAAAGCACTTACATCCAGATCCAGTATTCCAAAGATAGTTCAAACCCCTTAAAGTATACCAAATAACTTTGGGGAAACAGTTTGCTAGCTTAAACTCAATTTAGGGGAGGGAGAGAGGAGGGGGCAGTCCTAAGACTTCAATCCCATTATCTGTGGCTGAAGATAGCAAACAGGTGACATCCAAAGTAAACTATATTCCTTCCTTGCTGTCCCATACACAATAGCCATTACATACATAACTTTGTTTACTCTAACCCTTTCCATAATATCCAGACAGCATCTCTTTTGATATTTGTATTTGCAAACCTTCTCTGCCCGCTCTAATCACTTTGTTACGCATACTGTAGGTAGATTTGTGACCAGATGTTGATACACTATCCAGGACTATTAGTGTCCTTGCTTTTCATAAAGTTTCATAAATGCATATTCTTCAGCTTAGCTGTTCATTCATAAAATGTCCTCAATCTGCTTATTCACACTATTATTCTACATCTGTATTTTCCAAACTGAAGAGCAGGTGTTTGTCCTAAACCTAAAATGGTAAGTATCCACAAATGATGCTTATAGAAGAAACAATCCTACTATGAGTATACTAGGACCTGGTAATTTTCGAGGAATGAACCATGCTTGCACTATAGGATTCTGTGCAATGCAGAGGTGCTTAGCGTAATTGGCAGAACTTCATTATTTTCTAAAAGCAGTGTTTTTAAATATATTTAGCATTTCCTCTGACTTAGTTCAAATGGTTGGGATTTGGTTTTACTGAACAGTTTCTCAAGGGTGTTTGGATGCCAGCTGTATTATAGTTCTGGTACTGGTGTGAGCTACTATGATTAAATATCTTGTCTTTCAACCTTAAATAGTCAGGGTATGTGAACTTGTATACTATTACATTCTGCTAAGTTTGTCTGACTAAAGTGGCTTGTTATATGGTGTGCTATAATCCTTGAGCAAAAAGTTGGTTGCCTTTCTAAAGTTTGTGTTTCTTAAAAGAATTAACTTCTTTTTTGTCTTAAAATTCATTCTTTACATCAATGAGGAGGAGTAGCTGTAGGACTTCCTTTGACGCCAACATCTTTGCCATTTCCTAAGTCATCTTTTTTTTTTCAGAGGAATCTGGTATGTGAGTTTAATATGGTAGCCCTCTCTCTTAAAGAAAACATTAAGATAGTCATTTTATATTCCTAATAATTTCTGTTGTTCTTTACCAAAACAAGTCACATATTTGTGGATGAGGTTACAACTACCCTACTGACATCTACTAGCAAATCCACTACTCCATTAAGATCACACACATAACCAGGGAAAAAGTTTAGACAATAAGCTTTACCTTTCCTCAGAACTCATGTTTTGTCGACCCAACTCGCTTGCCATTCTTCATGCTCAGTGAGAAGGGGGTTCAACATGCAGTGTACCTTGCAAGGTGCAAGGAATGGGAAGTCTATGTTGTCTGCCTTTGACTTTTTATTAATTTACTTTATTTTTATTAATTTACTTTAGTCTCTTCCACAAAAATCTCTAATTTCTTTAACTTTGTCACACTCCAATATTCATTCCTCATTTATGAAGTACTGTACTTCAAGCCTGCCATATGAGGTTCTAGAAAGGACTTAGTAACTTCATTCAAGAACCTTTATAAAAATAAAAATGATTACATCTCCTGTTGGGAAAGAAATCAAGTATCAGAACTAGCCTCTGGTTGCAATTCCTTTAACATACCCCAAATCTGAGAATGACTAAAATAACACATACAAATCCCCTGTTGATCCAAGGTTGGTATATTCCATGGAACATCAGAAATATAACTGATACCTTTGATCATCAGGCTTCTGACATAAAGACCCATGGAAACTGGCATCCCTCTTAATGCTCTCCTGACAATTTGAGTAAGAAAATTAATTAGCATGTTAGCATATAAGCTTGTGCCTTTCCATGACACAGAAGGGAGTTTCTGGCTATGATTTATATTTCCTTTTTCTGTGCAAATGCCATTTCTTTGTAAGACTTCACTACATCACTTGCACAAGTTTTGTTTTTCAACTTAAAAGATTATATATTAACTTGCTAGGATCACACACTATTCCAACAACCTAGGCCACTGGGCATCTTGTATTACGAGAGTCTGAGCACCTCTTACTTACCTAGTGGCTATCCTACTGTATGTTAAGTAGGCAGATGGTTTCAACAGGTCTTTCTTCCTTTTTCCAAATGCAACTTTCATAGCTCACCTTACTATAAGACCTTATACCAAAACGATATGTATTACCCCTCCATCTCTTTGTGAATTTGTAGCAAAAGGTATTTGACCTGAAATCCTGAAGTTTTCTACATGAACAGCTGATAATGGAAGGGACGGATGGGTCAATGTTACTCTACAGACTAAAGTGAAAACACTGACAGAAGCAATTAAAAGATTAAGGGGGTAGGGAGACTTCCTCACCATCTACTTTATTTGAAATCTTCCTTCAATAAATGTTGGTAAGCAATTAAAATAGTACAAGTGCTGAATTTCTGTGGGTTGCAGTCAGCTTAAAAGCATATAAGATTTCAATGTGGATAAATCCAGACCTAACCATCCCTCAACCCTCCTGGTGGCAGGGGTAGGGTGTTGATCATTAGCGGAGTATACCGTATGTACACAACTATTCTGCAGTATTTGCCATTAATAATTTGCACTGATGCATAATACTATGTAAGGCAGCAATCTAAATGATTTGAACACATGAATTAAACCATTTTGGATCAAGATCAGAGGTTCACACCAGTCCTCTTATTCCCATTAACTCTTTAGCATAAAGTACTTATGAGCTAACACCATACAAGGGCCAGTGATGGCCATGGCAGGCTTAATCTACACCAAGCACCATCCTAAAAGTGTTATTCTTCTGTATACTGTATAGCTAACAGCAACTAAGTAACCTGCATTACCCATAATTCAAGACATCTGAAAATAACAGTTAACCATATCCCCAATGAATCTGTTCAAAAAAGATGCCACTATTACCGTACTTGAGAAAGCATCAAGCTGGAAGTCATTAAGTTGCAAAACTGTGATTTCCATTTACAATAATGTCTTAGAACCACAACTGCATTCACGAACATGCATTTGTACTTTTTCTAGGTAGACTATGTATTTTCTTCCTTAATATCAGCTGCTTCTAACCAATTTGGTAAATGCACAACTGACAAGCTGATGGATTAGCATTTAATACGTACTGGGTATTTTGCTTCCTAGGGGCTACAAAAGGGTTGTTGGCATCAACACAAGTTGGAAGGGGAGAGGAATGAATCTTTGTTAACTATTTCCAATAACTCTTAACTATTCCCTGAATGAGTTGGGATGATCATGTATACTTCTTTGTGTTCTTCCCTAAAAAGCCTCAACAAAAAACTACTGACTCGGTTAATTTTTCTTATGGTGAATTTGATGGACACTGCTCTAATAGTCTAATTCCTCAACTACATACTGCACAATAAAGAGGCTTTGACGTAGGAAAAACCTGTTTTTGGTAGCCATTGTGAGTCCTCAAAGGAGTTCCTCTGATGGTCCCCCCAAGCCTCCAAAAGACAGACTAACCAATCTCGAAGAATTCTCTTCTAGTTGGTCTTGGCCAGAATAGTGCATGTTGGCACAATGATAAAATGTAAGGACTCAAGACAAGAGGACTCTATCTGTTTGTCTACAATGACTGCCTAGGTTCATTCCTTATCCTTTACACACTTATGTGGCAACAGCGCATCATACGTTGGCCATTTTCCTCATTACTTTTGCTAGGTCTGCGCAGGATAATTGTTCACCCCAGTCCCACACCTTTTTGTCAGGGAAAGTGGGTTGGTTTGAGGGCTTACAGCAGCTGCCAAAAATAGGTTTTTTCCTGTCAAAACCTGTTTTTTGATAGTGCAGCCACTGTTCATCCTCAAGGGAGCTTACAAAAGAAACTGACAGGTGAGGAAATGACTTAGCTCCTAAAAATCAATCGCAAAAACCCAGATAAAATTTCAGTCAAAGGTTAAGTCACAATTTTTTATTCCAGATACCTACAGGGTCTGGCAACAAAGAACATGAAACAAATCACAAACTTATATATAATAAGACACATGTTCTAAGGTGACTTCCTTAAATATGCTGGGTTTGGTCGTGGGATTGTTGTGCCTTTCCCAGCAATATCTTAGAATAACCACCACTTCAAGAAGACCCATGGTTTTCTGCCAAAGCATCTATGGGCTCAGGACTTACCATATCACTTACTGATACACAGTGTAGTCGAATTTGTTTGAGCTCATGGCAGTAATATTTCAGGAATACTGCCTCTGATGACCACCCTGTACACTCAGAGGCGTCCTCAAAAGAAACAGTTCCGAAGAAAGCCAATGATGTACTTACCTTCCGGATGTCATGTGACTTAGGAAAAGGAGTGAGGGTCTCTTTGTTTAATGAGGGACACTAAAATAATTCTCAGCCCATATATAGACAGTGGTTTGTTTGTGCTAGGGTGTAGGAAAATCGGGCCATCTGGGATGTTTGCCGTGACCTCTAAGTAAACCTTGAGTGCTTGAACTGGGCATAATGTTTTATCTGAAAAACTACGTTCCCTTATCAGAACAGATCTTCTCTTTAAAGGGTTCTCATTCTTGGCCACAAATGATGGGTCAGGAGACGATAATAAATGATGGCTAGCTGTATGAGTGATGTAGCATTGTCCCTGTCTAAGACAGCCCAGTTCACTAATCTGAGCTCATGATGCTGAAGCAGTCAAGAAGACTGCCTTTTGCAGCAATTGAGTTGTAGCTGTATTGGGCCCACTAAACTGAGGGGAAGACAGAAGTCTAAGCACCTTATTTACAGACCAAGTAATGGGAAGCCTTGCAGGAGCAGGTCTTTGCAATACTAAAGACCAGAGAAGGAAGTAACAATTTCTATGTTAGAATCAATTCCAAAACCATAAAGCAAGGGTCTGACAATGCTGCCTTGGATGCCATGATTGACGTAGTAACAAGGCACTTGTCTTCGAAAAGATATACGTATAAGAAAATGTAGAAGTGTTTCAAAAGAGATCTCAACTGTGCTCTCAGCATGGGTGTAATCTAATCACACTCTCCATACATAATGGTACTGTTGGAGAGACGGTGTCTGTAGTTTCTGTACTAGGTACCTGCCAATGTTGGGTGAATAATCTTCACGGTAGACAAGATTTTAAAAATCCACATGTGAAGGTCTTGGCTCAGAAAGGAGGATGTGTAGATGACTTTCTCCCCTATTGTCTGGGATAGAATTGCAGACAGTGAAGCAATAGGAACCAATGACTGTTCGGCCAATTTGGGGCTACTAAGTAAGCGCTTCCACTGAAAGTTGGTACTTTGTTCAAAACCTTAGAAATCAACGGAGGAAAAGGTATATTGTCCTCTGTTCCTATCTTGTAGGAATGCATCTCTTGCTATTGCCTGACTGTCCAGGTTCAGAGATGGAAGTTGATGGTTCTGGATTTGGAAGCATGTTGGCAATAATTGAAAGGAGTGATTGTCTAGCATCCACTTGGTCGAGGCTGTTGTAATCCTTGACAGAGAGTCTGGTATTACACTGAGAGACCTGTGAGGTGAATTGCAGTCAAGTACCACTTCCTTGCTTGTACCATCTTAAGGACAGATAGCATTAATGCACTGAGAGGGGCTGAGCTTGAGCCTGACCTCTTGATGCAAGACATTGCAGTAATATTGTCTAGGAACAATAAAATGTGGGTCCTTTTTGGAGGTTTCAGTTTTCTAAGGGACAGACAGACAGCCATCAGCTCCAGGTAGTTATGACACTTCCTCAGAACAGGTGATCACTTTTCTGCTACCTGGCGATCCCCCCAATGGCCTCCCCAACCTGTCAAGAAGGTATCTATGTATATTATCACTCATACGGGCAGAGGAGTCAGGACAACCTGTTTTGCCAGACCCCTTCCAAGTCCATGGCCGGAATATCTTCCCAACTCTTTGACTCCTTGGATGAAGTCGCTCGCGAATCTTTTTTCTTGCATGTGAGAGCCATTCTTTGTTTAAGTTTTTCAGTTCAGTCTGAGGATTGGGTCTACCACAGATGCAAACTGTAACAGGCCCATCATTTGCTCCAACTGTCGTCTGGAAAAATTGGGCTCTGAAAGGAACTTTTTTAGGTCCTTCCTCATTCTGATTTGAGTACTGGTGAGAAGAGACAACTGGCCATGGAGATTATCACAACAAAGTCCCAGTCACAGACAATGTCTGCTGGATGTCAGACTGGATTTGTTCTAATTTATTAGAAAACCCTTTGACTGGAGTTTGTCGAATACCACTTTCAGGTTTCTTAAGCACTCTTCTCTGGTGGGCCTCCAGATTGGCCAATTGTCTAGGTAGGCTACCAGTTGAGTCCCTTCTTTCCTGAGTTCCAAGACAACTATTGCCTCTACCACAGGGGTTGATACACCTACTGCAAGAGAAGGTGCACCCATTGGTCCCCTTGTGGTAGTAAGGGGTAGTGGGTTGAAAGCTCTTGCACAGCTCCTTGATCGGCCCAATTGTTGTTTGGCATATCCAGTGCTAATATGTTCAGCCTCAGCTTTATTTAGTGCTGACTGTTCATATTTATATGCTTCACAATTTTTATCATTAGCCTTATGGTTGAGCTGACAATTACTACACTTTTCAAGGGAGGAGCAATTTATACAAACTTTGTGTTCTTACACACTCTAGATGAATGACCAAACTTGAAATAGTTAAAACATTGAATAGGTTTCAGGAGGAATTGTCTTACTCGAACCCTTCTGTTTTCAAAGTTTTCATGGGATGGCACATTAGTCTTCAAGGGTCAAAATTATCATATTGGCAATGGAAGTCTTTTTCACTTTCCACACTGTTGGTGGGCTTATTTCAAGGATTTCACTTTCCGTGAACTCATTTAAATCTATGTCAAAAATGACACCTCAGACATGAATAAATTCAGGTGGGGTCTGATTTCTTTAATCATATCATGCCCAGAAGAATTCAATACAGATAGCAATTGAGCTTGAGTTTTTTATTTAGCATGTATGAGCACTGTACCTTTTCCAAACCTAGATATATCTCCACTCTTTATTCCCCCCACCTTCTTCTGCAGGTACTTGCAGGACTTGTAATAATTATAGCTCTCCTCCTTAGCTGTAGCAACTAGCCACAAAGGTGGTTTGGGAGTTCTGGGTGGAGTGTTACCTTGTGTTTTCTGATGGGTATCTTGAACCCAATCAGAAGGTACATATATATCCAAATTTTTTGGTACTCTATCTGTCAAAGCTGATTTATTTGCACAGTACTGATGTTGCCACTAGCCTTTATGGCATCTTCGTATTTATCAAAAGTAACCCATGCTTCCCAATCTAACTCAACTTCTTGGAAGTTCATCCGGATTTCAGTTAAGGTTTCAAAGGGATGGGAAGTTGTCAAAATAGTTTCATAGTCACACTAGACTGGTAATCTATTACATGAAGCACTCGGAAATTCTTAAAAGTTGGTAATTTTCCAACACAATGTTTTGTTGATGCTTTATCCTTAGTAGAGGCATTAGCAGAGTCCATTGTTGAACTACCACTCTGCTCTTAATTAGCTGAGATTTCCTAGGGATAGTCCACTTCCATGCCAGAAGTCATAAGGAGGGTCAATCGTGTCGAGGCCTTGTCAGAGGTTGTCACCTGCGCCAAAACATCATCATCAAAGGGCCCAGGGGTACTTGAACCCTAACAGCCACTAGTCAAAAGATTGAAAGGGAAAAAAATAATAATAAAAAAAAAAAACCTGAAAACCTTCAAAAGGTGTCATCAGCCTTTCATGGAGTTTATTCTTCCACCAATGGTACAAGTGAGAATGACTCCCAAACGTCCATGTCCCTAACGTACCCCACAGGGGATGGCACGATATGGTTAGAGTGGCCCAAGTGTAAGCCAAACCTGCTTGCCAGGACTAAGTGTATTACAAGAATACAATCATCCCCACCCTAATCATATTACGGGCAAACCATAATGATTTTCAAGAACACAAATCAGTGAATGAAATGCAGAGCTTGTTCTTCCCATGATGACCACGAAAGTAACAGGGAAAATGGCCGACATATGATGCTCTGTTGCCACATCAGTGTGTCAAGGATAAGGAATGAACCTAGGGAGTCATTGTAGACAAAAAGATAGAACCCTCTTGTCTTGAGTACTTATATTCTATCACTGTGCCAACATGCACTATTCTAGCCAAGACCAAATGGAAGAGAATTCTTTGAGATTGGTTGGTCTGTCTCATGGAGCCCTGGAGGAACCATGAGGGTAACTCCTTTGAGGGCAAACAGCAGCTACACTGTCAAAGAGACTGATGTGGCTACATTCTTGGTGATGCAATAGCCAACTCCTTAAAAAAGGCAGCTTTATCATTCTGGAAATGAAAAACTTAAAAGTAAATCATACCTTATCAATTCCTTATTACTGATCTAACAACAAAAATATTTTTACTTATTTTCCCATCAAAAGTGTTTATTCAATACTTCTGAATAAATCATGGAAAGGAAGTTGAGTGAAATTGGGTTGCAGACGGATGGCTATAGATTTCAGCTTGCACTGGAACAGATTAAACCAGCTTATATTTCCACTAGAAAGTAAAATATGGGAATAAAAAAATAAGTAACTGTACATGGAACAACAAGACTTGTGAGACAGTTTATCAACAAAATCTTCATAGAATCTAGCAGAAATGAATTGCAAACTGGAAACCTTATCTCTCCAAGTATAGAAAAACTTCCAAGGATCTTATGAATAGAAAATGTTGGGAGGAAAAGTAGAAATTCATAAGTTATAACTGTTGAAAAATTAAGAATTTCATAATCGAGAGAGGTAGCTTGAGTTCAAGATGCAGGATATACTTTTCCAGTTATCCCTTACACAGACCACAGTTATTTCAAGGCTTGCCTACTGGCAACAAGCACTCACTAAACTGGATACAGAAGAAATATGAAGTCAAGTGGGCCATGTGTGACACTGGTATATTATCAAACATTTCTGTCGATAAAAACTAAGCCCTAAAGTTCTCCTTGTAAATCAACTGATACTCATGCCTAGTGTTCAATTTATGGTACTGCATTCCAAGGAAATTGCATCAGCTAGTGGATATGAATCAAATTATTTCCCCCAGGAAAAAGAACATCTGTGACAAAAAAAAAAAAAAAACATATTTATTAGGAATCAAGTATTCATAATATTTATTCCGGAGTATATGTCATGCTAGAAAAAACTATTCCATTTGAGGTATGTTAGAGTATTTGAACAAAGGATATCATGAAACATTTCTAAGACATGCAGTTATGTACTAATCTCAGTCAAAAATGCACATTTAAATGAAAATTTTAGTAAAACTAAATTTTCTTTCCACTTAAAGTACCTCCTACAGCTTCCCCAGCTTCACAAACATGAGAGTGCAACTTGCATATTATAATTTATGACAGAGAGAACAACATTCAAAGCCAGAGTACATTCAAAGGATTAACATCACAGATACTATACATTACTAGTGACATCTTAACTAGTTTCTTTATATACGTACAGTTACCTAATGGTTTTGGTGACCAAGAGATGTAAAGGAACATACTGTACTGCAGTAATGTGTAATACTCAAAATATGATACAAAAAAAAACTTTTGAAAACTTAAAAGTGCAATATGATATCAAAGTATCTGTGATGGAAAATCTCTGAATAACCCAATAGTGCTGTGCCCAAGGTTGGTGGTGCTTTTTGAAAGGAATGAATGAATACATACAAACCTCATTACAGCGCTAACAATGTTTGTATTGTCACGACTAAGGTATAAAATAAGGTGTGAAACTGTATTATAAACGGGAATTACTTGTATGCACAAGCTTTATGTAAATACACATGGACCTAAAGAAATAAACAACTGCCTTAAACGCCATGAACTATCTCCCAATGAATTATTTCCAACCTAACCTACCTGTACACAGCCAGTACCTTGGAAGACATACAGTACAAGCATTAAACTACTAAGATGTATGCAATAGATTCTGATTCCTCTGGAGGGAACAGACTTACAGTTTAAGCTTTTGTTGTAATCTTAAGTCTTTCTTAAAAATTCAAACTTACTGTACGGAATTTTTAATAAAACCTCTAAAACACCATCCATGTTGATAAATCATCCAAATAAAAGATATCTATTCTTCAAATGGCATCCATACTCTTGAAACCATCCAAGTCACTGTTGACAGCTAATTAATTTATTATTACTGGTTTTAATGCTTATGCAGACTAAACACCTTCAAAGGAAGTTTCCTGATTCTCTGTTGCCAGGCACATTTTCATTTAGAAAAAAATACAAATTTATGGAACTTGTAAAATAAAAGTTTGCATCTTAATTAAAAAAAAATGCTCATGATAAAAAGGTTGGTGTTTTTAGCCAAAGAGTTGAATGCCTGGAAAGGAATGCTGTGCAAGTTTAACTGGTATGAAAGTTTGCATTCCAAGTTTAACTGGTATGAAAGTTTGATACAAATTAATATAATGCTTGCATATTTAGAGCCTGGATTTAAGGAAATACCCAATAACTTATTTACAGTATATATATATATATATATATATATATATATATATATATATATATATATATATATATATATATATATATATATATATATATATATATATATATATATATATATATATATATATATGTTATGAATGTTGGCAGTAAGTTTTCCTTTATGCAAATGTTATTAAATATGACATATATATATATATATATATATATATATATATATATATATATATATATATATATATATATATATATATATATATATATATATATATATATATATATATATATATATATATGTATATATATATATATATATATATATATATATATATATATATATATATATATATATATATATATATATATATATATATATATATATATATATATATATATATATATATATATATATATATATATATATATATATATATACACATACATACATAAGTATACCTTAGTTTAACCAGACCACTGAGCTGATTAACCCTTAAGGGACGGCACAATTTATCAATATGCAGCACCCCAGACCGGGGGAAACTTTGAGGTCGGCAAAATAAAAAAAAAAATCACATCAATGGAAAGAGAATGACACGTACATTCACACTGTATAAATAAAAAAATTCCAAAAAATTTTCCCTACCTTCTGCGAGAAGTTGAAAAGGACTATTTACAACCCCCTGTGGGGCCTCATTTACAGGACAATCATAAATTTTACCAACTTATATGTTTTTGCTAATAAATAAGTTTTTTGGATTTTGTAAAATTATTATTACTGCTCACACAATATCAAAACAGGTAAGAAATAAAGGCAGTAACAAATTTTTTGCATATTTGTTGTAAAATATTCACGTAAGTTTACGAGAAGGAAGATTCAGTAACTTTTTTTTTTTACTTTTACATGCTTTTTCCAATATTTCTTTGCAATTTTCTTTGTAAAATTACATTTACAACTGACATACTATCGTAAAAGACAAAAACAAAAAACAACAGCAACCCCTTCATATATTTACAAGCAAATTTACAAAGACTCATGTGAGAGAGAGAGATGCAGTACCTTCCCCCTTGAGTCATAAGCATCACTGATACTGGCCCAACTCTCACGTCTGTATAAAAGTTGCCATTAGTGAATTTATAGCATATAGAAGTATTGGCACCTTTGTTTCGAATCATTATTGCCATAACAGTGGTGCGTAATTCTGCTTCACACTGAAGCAATCCGTCCACCTCCCCAAACCTGTTTTACTTCACACTGAAGCTCAATCCGTCCACTAAGGGTTAACAGCTCTCCTAGGGCTGGCCCGAAGGATTAGACTTATTTTACGTGGCTAAGAACCAGTTGGTTACTTAGCAACGGGACCTACAGCTTATTATGGAATCTGAACCACATTATACCAAGAAATGAATTTCTATTACAGAAATAAATTCTCCTAATTCTTCATATATACAGTATATATATATATATATATATATATATATATATATATATATATATATATATATATATATATATATATATATATATATATACACACACACACACACACACACATACAGTAGGTCCTCGACTTACGGCAGGGGACATGTTCAGCGCCGAGCCAAAAGCTGACTTCCAACGTAAATTGTGTTTCGTCTTTATTGGTGCTTTAGGCGCAATAGCTAGATGTTGCATCAAGTTACAGCACCGTAAGTGCCGTTAACTTGATGTCTATTCTTACCGTTAGAGGCATCAACGGTGCTGAATAAGCATCGTAAGATCGAATCCGCTGTAAGTCGGTGTCACTGTAAGTTGGTGATGCACTGTATATATATAAAATATACTGGGTGTTTTGAAATTAGAGGCCCCGTCCACAGAACAAATGGAAGTTATGAAGTTTTCTGCTATAGCCTATCTCCAAATACATTATTTTAAGTTTCTATTAAGCTATTTTTAATTTTAAATTTCTTGTATTTTCAGACTGAGTGACGGAGTTAGATACAGCCATGGCTAATGACCCGGAGGAAATCAGATGGATTGACCGAATCCGGGCTATAACCTTCAGAGAGGCCAGGGATGAAATTTTAGAAAAAAAAATATGCGACATCACTCAAATTTGACTATTCTCAGCCACTCAAATTTGACTATTCTCAGCAACTTAACATTAAGAGGCTTTTTATATAAGAAATATACAATCTTTTAAAACTACCGGTATACTTTTCAACAGAAACCCATTCATGTTACACAGTTTATTCATACACTGTACATAAACTGCAAACAAATGACTACTGTACTTGCAAAAGGAAGATCAAATGGTTCAGGTGAGTTAGCGCATGCAGCTTTGTTCCATATGTCTCCAGTAATTAACGGAATCATTCTTTGTGTAGTACAAGCCAACTACAACACAGCATGTGTAAAAAAAATACATCTGCTTCATTACAAACCCATCAATTTAACATAGCTTGAATGCCAGCTTAGGCAGAAAGTGCACTAAACTGCTGAGCCTTTGGAAGTGAAAAGGACCTGAATAGAAAATGGTCTCCAAGGTAAAGATGTGTATAAGCAAACAGATTTAAGATTTACAGAGGAGTTAAGAATTTGATGGGAAATCTATTCGAAAATCGGAGGAACATAGGAATGGATATGAGTGCCCAAACAATAGGAGCACTACTCACTTGAAGAGGGAAGTTACTTAGGAGATGAAGAAGATGAATCTCTCAAGTATTACCTCATTTTTAAGATTTTGCAAGCTCTCTTGAAGAAAAAATATTAGTTATGAGTTTGAGGTGCTGGCCCAAAGTTGAGTCAACTACAAGATTCCATTAGTGGCAAGGGAAATTATGTTGATGCTGTGTGAAACAACAACACCCAGCCTGAGCCAAAACAAATGTTCACTGAACCAACAGTGATTTAAGGGAGGAACAAACTGGGCCCTTCTGAAGGAAAGAGGGCAATGAAATACACTGATCGATTAACTTTGATCAAAGAAGGTCTGACTCTGCATTAAGAAAGTGATAAATGACAGGGCTGAGGAGGTTCCTGGTTGCTTGGAGCATAGAGAAAAACCCTAAAAAATTACAGAAAAGTTCTATGAGATCTCAATCCTTAAGAGAACTCCAGTTGAAGAGACTTGCCAAACTTCTCTAGTAGTGTTCCTGTTCTCAGGGCAACCCTCTTGCTTTGTAGCTGCTAATAAAAAAGGTCCTATTTCTGACTTGAAACATACCTAAAGCTAAAGTTTGAAAACAGAAAAGGCTTTTGGAGTTAGGTGCTGGAAAAGAAAACCTAGCCACTGGGGACAAAGCCAGCCCAAGCCCAGATAAGTAGGAAAGGCCGGAGTCAGGAAGGGCATCTGTCCATAAAACATCTGCCAAAACCAATTATGAAACGAGCCTGTTCCAGACAGAAACAGAGGGGGCACATTTAAAACAACAACTCCAACTAGATATTGAGCTATTTGATCCAACTAGATATTGAGCTATTTTGATGAAGTATAAAAAGTGATGGTAGAGGAACAAGGCACATGAAAACAAGCAAGAGCAAAAACAGGAGCTGACCGGTAACTGGAAGCTATCATGCTGGAGGCTGAAGACAGGTGACTGGAGGCAGAGGTGGCAACTGACCACAACCAAACTTGAACCATAAGTCCCAGAGGTGCACTGCTCAAGTCAGAGTGGGCTGCAGTGAAGCAAGTTCATGACTGGGAGCTGTGTTCTTACTGTACAAGCTCTGCCATACAGGTTTATGAAGCATAAAAATGACTGAATAAAGCTGCTACTGTCATTCTTATGGTATCTTGATTTGATCTGATTTATGAAATATTTCAGGTCAAGTAAAAAATTAAAGCACTTCAGCCATTCATGCTTGATACAGCGAAAACCGAGAGAGTTGGAGTGGTTGGAAAACATGATGGAGATATCCCAAAAATAAAGTATATGAACTACAAGACCCTAACTGTGGTACTAGGGGAAAGCCCCACTTAGCAGTAACAGTTAAGAGAGGCAGGCAAGCTAGATGGATGAAAGGAAGAGGGACTGGAGATAAAGTAAAAGGTTAAAAAATGGATGTAGCTAGGGACAAAAGGGCTCTGACAAGACCCTTTAGTAATATCTACAGTGCACCGATGGCACTACCCCTCTATGGGGTATTGTCCAACCTTGCACTAATTGGTGCTGATGCTTCTGTTGAACCAGCTGATTTATCCATGAAGCACCTGCTACAGCGCTTCTTGTTACGTAGACAGAGACGCCAATTGGTGCTGACTGTCCCAGGTGATACCTGGAGATAATTCAAGGTGTTGCACACTCCTGGAAGGTGTGGTAATGGAAGAAGGCTGACACACACAGATGTCAGTGCTGGCGCTCCCTTATACTGGGGCTGGAACTCACCAATGCTGGTTCCTGAGCTTGAAGGTTAGCAGCAGGTGAGGAATGATATGAATGCTTGGCTAGTGCTTGAGCTTAGAATGTAGCTGGTGGAGGCTAGAGTGACAGCAGTGCTGGTGGTCAAGTTTAACAGTAGCCATAGGGGACTCTAGTTTACAGATTCTGTTGCTACCATTGGCTGGATACATGAAGAATACAGATCAAAAGAGCACACCTAGAGCAGTGAGTATGTGATAACAGACAGGCAGGGATCTGGCAGTGAAACTGTGCAATAAAGACACATCAGCTGAGAATGGAAGCAGGAAGAATGAATGCATGCACATCTCTGACCCATGGGTGCATGAAAATTGAGACTAGAAAATCTGGTTTGAATGAAGGAAGAGCAGACGAGGGGCTTGGAATTAGATGGGAATTAGTGTGCACATATGGCTGGAATGCATAGCTAAGACAAGGGCAGAAGTTTCATCCTAAGAAAACTCTGATGGAGACAAACGGGAACAGAAGCATTGTAAGCAAATGGTGAAGCAGGACTGTTGGACACAAGAGGAGTGAAGGCATGGTGTGAGTGTGACAGGAAACAGATGCCCTAGGCAGGGCAGAATTTTCAAGAATGAAGCTGGCATGAAGAGGAGGCAGGAAGGACAAAGAAATGAAGTGCTGATGCACATCAAGGGCAAGCAGACAAACTAGCAATAGAAGTGAAGTGAGGAGTGGCAGAAACAGTAAACTCTGGCTGGAAAAAGTCAAAGATTCTGAAGAAATGCTAGAGGTACAAGATGATGACCTAATGTTTACTGCAACAGCAACAATAAAGTATCCACAGTAGGCAGCAACTGCAAGTGAGGCAAATCGAGCAGGGGGCATGATGCGGCAACGGGTGAAAACAATAAAACTTCTAATGTACAAAAAAGTGGAGGAAAAGGCAATCCTCCCTCAAATCGCTAATGCTTCACACAAATCAGCAAGCAACAGAGGGGGGAGGATAATGCCAGTGAACAGAAAAGGTGTGAAAGGTGAAGATTATTATTATTATTATAAATGATTTGTTTAACCAGACCTCTGAACTCTTTTAGGGTTCTTCTTGGGCTGGAGACAAGGCACAACAGGAACCTCTAGCACTCAACAACACCATCATCATGATCACCTAACAAGCAAGAGCTGCAACAAAATTTGGAATGAAAGAACACACTCCAAAGAAATAGAAACAATCCTGGCAAAAAATGCAATTTTTTCTGGAAACCAAAAACATTCAGCATAGCTATATCATGTTCAATCATTAAAGCTTGGCTTCCATGAAAAAAGTGCTTACCTTGACAAGCCAATACATTAGTATGGGCAAAAAGTAACAGATTAGCTTCATACAGTTAGTTATAAATGATTTGTTTAACCAGACCTCTGAACCCTTTTAGGGTTCTTCTCAGGCTGGGAAAGCTTCATACAGAAAAATATGGGAAAAGGTTTGTGGAAAAATTATGCCATTACTGTAAAATTGAAATGTACAATAATAACTACATGCACAAGTAGTATATTACTCAAATTTTATATCTAAAAACATGTTTCAATAAAAAAATTCTTTACAGCGTCAACTGGGAGCATGTGGGCACCAGGGCAGGAGCAAGGAAAGACACGAGTGGCTGAATTTCACCAAGACCCTTTGGGACCCAAGGTGTTGGAGGTGATGATGACACAATCACATCATCCAAAATTCAACCTCAGGAGTCAATTATAACACAGACATAGCTTTAGCAATTTCAACTAGTCATTTGGACTCTGTATTCATATTTTGATTTTTTTAAATATACAACTGTAAAATACAAGTAAAGTATTTTTAAAATGAGACCAGAATGAAAATCACAGCATGAATAGTAACTGCATAAGCCAAAGTAATATTGCTCATCACAGCTCTGACTCTGGGACAGACAAGACATGCAAAGACCTGGTGCTTAAAAAGGTTGAGAATAAATAACACCAGAACAATAACATGTCAATTGGATTATATTGAAAAAGAAATATCATTGAAAAAGGGTCCCCTAATACCACAATAATGAGCTTGTTGCAGTTAAGATCTGAAAGAAAGGTATACAAAATTAATCTTTTCAATGAAAATCACATAAAACAGGAGACACTAAAATGATATTTTTATGATAAAATAAAGTTTTGTACATACTTACCCGGCAGATATATACTTAGCTATAGTCTCCGGCGTTCCCGACAGAATTTCAAATCTCGCACACACGCAACCGATGGGTCAGGTGATCTACCTTTCCCGCCGCTGGGTGGTGGGAATAGGAACCATTCCGTTTAATCAGATTTTCTCTTCCACCTGTCTCCTGAGGGGGAGGCTGGGCGGAAGCCATCAGATCGTATATATCTGCCGGGTAAGTATGTACAAAACTTTATTTTATCATAAAATATCATTTTTGTACATGCAACTTACCCGTCAGATATATACTTAGCTGATTGGCACCCTTGGAGGAGGGCAAGAGATAGCAAAAAACTAAAAAACGGGAAACAACATATGTTGTAGGATAAACAAAAAACCATGGTTCTTACCTGATTGGGCAGAAGACTTCATGGATACTGTCTATGAGTCTGCTTGCCTCAAGAGCTTCAGCGAGGAAGTGACCTATGACTGACAGCCCTTCTGGATCGTGCCAATGGGGAATGACCCACTTACATGGCAGAGCCTATTATGGATCGTGTCAATGGGGGCTGACCCACTTACATGACAGAGCCTACACCTGAATCATATCAATGGGGGCTATCCCTCTTACATGACAGAGCTAGGTGTCAACAAAAATTAACAAGGAGCATAACAACTAATCCCGACCACCTGACCAATCCTAACCTTGTTAGTGATAAGAATTGAAAGGGGGGTTACTCCAACGCCCACTTCCAACCAACCATAAAAACACATCACCACGCATTAAAAAACAATCAAAATAGCTAACTATATAGGATTAGGTTCAGCTCCGTCCCAGCACCGAATCCGAAGATACGTACGCTCCTAGAGAGAAGCACTTATCATACGTAACTCTGACATCCCTCAAATAGTGAGATGCGAAGGTTGAATTACATCTCCAGTAAGTCGCCTCTATAAGAGACTGGAGAGACAATGTCTTGTGAAAAGCCAAGGATGTCGCAAT
Organism: Macrobrachium rosenbergii; assembly: GCF_040412425.1. Classification (NCBI taxonomy): domain Eukaryota; kingdom Metazoa; phylum Arthropoda; class Malacostraca; order Decapoda; family Palaemonidae; genus Macrobrachium; species Macrobrachium rosenbergii. Next base: position 6,499,740 of record NC_089751.1, read on the forward strand.
GGCTCTCACTTCGTGTGCTTTTACTCTAAGGAGCTTGAGGTGCTCATCCTCACAAGACATATGCGCTTCCTTGATGACGTCCTTAATAAAAAAGGATAGCGCATTTTTCGAGATCATTCTAAAAGGATCCCTGACAGAGCACCAAAGACTTTCGACTGATCCTCCCAGTAGATTCTTCCTTTCCAGAAAGAATTTAAGGCTCCTGACAGGGCATAGAGTCCTCTCCAACTCCTGTCCTGCCACTGACGAGAGACCTTTTAACTCAAAGGTTCTTGGCCATGGTTTAGAAGGATTTTCATTCTTCGCCAAGAAGAATGGTTTGAAGGAGCATATCGCCGAATCTTCCTTAAAACCAACTCTACCACCTAAGGCTTGTAGTTCACTTATTCTCTTAGCTGAGGCGAGGGCAAAGAGAAACAGTGACTTCCTGGTGAGATCCCTGAAGGAAGCTTGTTGAGGAGGTTCGAATTTCTTTGACATTAGGAATTTTAAGACTACGTCTAAATTCCAACTGGGAGGCTTCGAAGTCATGGATTTCGACGTTTCAAAAGACCTTATGAGGTCGTGAAGGTCTTTATTTTCAGAGATATTCAGATCTCTGTGTCTGAATACTGAGGATAACATACTCCTGTAACCTTTAATTGTAGGTACAGCGAGGTTGCATTGCAGGTAGAGAAGGAAATCAGCAATGTTTGTCACAGAGGTACTGGAAGAGGATATCTTAAAGGTCCTGCACCATCTTCTAAAGACCTCCCACTTCGACTGGTAGACGCGTAAGGTTGAGGAGCTCCTGGCTCTGGCAATAGCCTTCGCAGCTTTGTGCGAAAAACCTTTCGCTCTGACCAGACCTTCGATAGTCTGAAGGCAGTTAGATTGAGAGCGGGGAGATTCTTGTGGAATCTGTTGAAGTGGGGCTGTTTGAGAAGATCGTTCCTGTGTGGAAGCGGTCTGGGAAAATCTACTATCCATTCCAGTACCTCTGTGAACCAATCTTGAGCTGGCCAAAATGGAGCTATCAGGGTCAGTTTCGCGCCTTCCGACGACGCAAACTTCCTTACCACTTCTCCCAAGCTCCTGAATGGGGGAAAAGCATACCCGTCTAACCCGGTCCATTCTAGGAGAAGACCGTCTATTGCAACTGCTCTCGGGTCCGAGATCGGAGAGCAGCAGTTTTCCAGCCTTGCATTCCAGTGGGTTGCAAAGAGGTCGATATTCGGCCTTCCCCACAGGCTCCACAGCTTTCCGCAGACTTCTGAATGGAGAGTCCACTCCGTGGGTAGGACTTGATCTTTTCTGCTGAGGAGATCGGCCCTCACATTCCTTTCCCCCTGCACAAACCTGGTGAGGAGTCTGATCTTCCTCTCCTCCGCCCATAACAGCAACGTCCTTGCTGTTTTGTACAGGGAGAAGGAATGTGTTCCTCCCTGTTTCCTTATATAAGCCAGGGCAGTAGTGTTGTCCGAGTTCACTTGAACCACCTGTCCTGTGACTAGGAACTCGAACTGGATGAGCGCTAGATGCACCGCGGACAGTTCTTTCTTGTTGATGTGCCAGTTTACCTGGTCTCCTTTCCAGGTGCCTGACACTTCTCTCGATCCGAGTGTTGCTCCCCATCCCGACTCCGAGGCGTCTGAGAACAACACTAGGTGAGGGCTCGGTAACCGAAGAGACAGTCCTTTGTTTAATTTTTGAGGGTCTAACCACCAACGGAGATCCTCCTTTACACTGTCCGAAATCAGGAAAGAAGCTGCTAAATCCTGAGACTTCTGGTCCCAACTCTCCTTTAGGTAGAACTGAAGGGGTCTTAGGTGAAGTCTTCCCAAGGAGACGAACTGTTCCAGCGAGGAAATGGTCCCCAGCAGACTCATCCATTCCCTCGCGGAACAAAGTTCTCTCCTTAGGAAGACTGTCAGCTTCTCTATGCAGCAATCTCTTCTCTCCCGGGATGGAAAACCTAGAAAATCCCGAGAATCCATCAGAATCCCCAGGTAAACAATGCTCTGCTGCGGAACAACCTGGGATTTCTCTAGATTTACTAAGAGTCCAAGGGACTGGGTCAGTTTTAGGGTGATCGACAAGTAATCCAGACAACTTTCCTTCGATTGCGCTCGAATGAGCCAATCGTCAAGATACATCGAGATCCTCACTCCCTCTAAATGTAACCAGCGTGCCACATTCCTTAAAATGCCCGTGAACACTTGGGGGGCCGTCGAAAGTCCGAAGCACAGGGCCCTGAACTGATAAACTTTTCCCTGAATCACGAACCTTAGGAATTTTCTTGACGAGGGATGAATGGGAATGTGGAAGTAAGCGTCCTGAAGGTCCAGGGAGACCATCCAATCTCCTGGATGAAGAGCAGAAAGAACCGAAGAGGTAGTTTCCATGTTGAACTTTGTCTTGATAACGAAGAAGTTCAGGGCGCTTACATCCAGAACTGGCCTCCACCCCCCCGAGGATTTCGGCACCAGAAAAAGCCGATTGTAAAACCCTGGGGAATGGAGCTCTTGAACCGGTTCTATGGCTTCCTTTTCCAGCATTTGATCTACTGCTAGTAGAAGAGCCTGGTTCTTGACGGGATCCCTGTAACTGGCAGATAACTCCCTGGGAGTTGATGTTAAGGGAGGACTTTCCCTGAAGGGGATGAGGTAACCTCTTCTTAGAATAGAGAGGGACCAATCGTCCGCCCCTCTCTGTGCCCAGACTTCGGCGAACTTCAACAGTCTGGCACCCACAGTCGTCTGGAGTACTCGTTCTTCACTTAGTCCTTTTAATCGGGTGAGAGGAAGACCTTCCTCTTCTCTCAGGTCTTCTACTTCTGAAGGAGGCTCTTGACAAAGGTCCCCCTCGAAAGGGCTCCTGAAAGGGAGCCTTCTCCTTCTTGGCGAAAGGAACAGCAGGTCTCATTCTCTTTGATGACTGGGCCAAAAGATCCTGGGTGGCCTTCTCCGACAATGAGCGAGAAATCTCCTTGACCGTATCTTGAGGAAAAAGGTGGGGCGAAAGAGGAGCAAACAGAAGAGAGGACCTCTGGAGAGGAGATACGGATTTGGTGAGGAAAGAGCTGAAGACCGATCTCTTCTTGAGTTAAGTTAAGTATACCTTAGTTTTACCAGACCACTGAGCTGATTAACAGCTCTCCTAGGGCTGGCCCAAAGGATTAGGCTTATTTTACGTGGCTAAGACCCAATTGGTTACTTAGCAACTGGACCTACAGCTTATTGTGGAATCCGAACCACATTATAGCGAGAAATGAATTTCTATCACCAGAAATAAATTCCTCTAACTCTTCATCAGCCGGCGGCGGGAATTGAACTCCGGCCCATCGAATGACGGTCTGAAGCTCGACCGACTCGGCCAACAAAGGGCTATCTCTTCTTGAGGATACCAGCTCCGAATAAGGCAGCGACTTCCGCAGAACCATCCCTCACCGCTTTGTCCAAGCAGGACTACACGCTCACAAAATCATCCATACAAAGGAATTCAGGGTCTCGAGTCCTCCTGGCCAAAGCCCCAAGAGACCAGTCCATAAAATTGAACACCTCCACAACTCTAAAAAGGCCCTTGAGTAGATGGTCCAGTTCGCACATTCCCCAAGTCGCCTTCGCTGAAGCAAGAGAAAGCCTCCTGGAGGAGTCTACCAGATTTGAAAAATCTGCGTCCGCTGATGAGGGGAGACCCAACCCCATAGGCTCCTTGGTCTCGTACCAAATTCCAGACTTTCCCAAAAGCCTAGAAGGAGGAAAAGAGAAAACCGTCTTGCCTGCTTCCTTCTTAGACTGCATCCACTCTCCGATTTCTTTAAAGGCTTTCCTCATAGAGATTGTAGGGCGCATCTTGACAAAAGAGGAGGGTCTTGCTGACTTGGTACTGTCCCATAAAGATCCCGGAGAAGGAGGGGCAGCATGGCAAAGAGAATCTCCAAACTCCTGAATCAGCACAGAAGCCAGTCTTTTATAATCCGAAACTCCAGCGTCTTTAGGAGATTCCTCCTCAGAGACTTCTTCCAAAGGAGCAGGCGGGGAGGAAGGCTTAAAAGAAGAGGAGCGCCTATCAGGAGAAGTGAGCCTGGACGGAGAAGCACTCCTGTCCAACGAAGAGCGCCTGGCGCCAGACTGGCGCCTGATAGGAGAGAGGCTCTTGTCCACTGAAGAGAGCCTGCCAGGAGAGGGGGCCCTAATGCTAGAACGCCTGGAAGGTTTGCTGGAAGGAGGGAGTTTATCCCGCGAGAGAAGCTTGGAAGAAGAAGAGCGTCTGTCCAAAGGAGAGGTTCTGCGAGGCGAAGAGCGCCTAGAAGGAGAGGCGCCTCCCTCCGATGACGAGCGCCTGGTAGACGCGCGCCTGCTGGGAGTAGAGTGCCTGCTCGGCGAATAGCGTCTTTGAGAAGAAGAAAACTTGCTGCTAGAAGGAGGCTTGACAGGAGAAGAGCGACGACTCGAAGAAGGGCGCTACCTGGAACTCTTGATGGGAAGAAAGTCATCCTTCCTACGAGACGAGGTATCCTTGGAGAGAGAACCTACAAGCGCTGATAACTGCTCCTGGAGGCCGACCAAAATTTGCTTCGTCAACTCCTTAACTCCTGCTGGAGAGGAGGGGGGGGGATCTCCGAGCTCTCTTCCTGACAATAGGCGAATCCTCCGGGAAGCGCTCAGGGCTCGAGTCCAAAACTTCTACTCTAGGAGCCTTCCAGGATCTCTTCAAAGGGCACGACTCTTCAGCCGAACTCCAACCGCGCCTCGGAGAAGACGAGTCAGACGAAGAAAAGCACTTCTTCAGGATGCCTTTTCTATGGCGATCCAAGGCAGCCTGGAACGCAACGACAGGATCTGCCGAAGGGACGCCTGATCGTTGGGGATGCTCTACATCCTCCTTGTGGCTTTCGACATTCCTCCTCCCCTGGTCCTGGGAGTTTGGAAGAGGTCTAGGCCTAGGAGCAATGCGGAGCCGATCAGACGCCCCCTCCACTGCACTGGGGACACTGCACATATCACTATCACTCGTACCTTCCTTCATCGCACGCAGTTGCGATTTCATCCTAAGGATTTCCGCCTTCATCGCAGCCATTTCAGAAAACGAATCCACAGGTTCGGTGAAGGGAGAAGGGGCTGAAACCAAAGGATTAGGAGAGCCTACGGTGTTAATCTCTACTTCGTGCTCAGCAGAGCGAGACCTACTCGAGCTTCTAGAGGAAGCCTTTCTAACTCTATCCTTTTCAAGCTTCTTCAAATAAGAAGTCAAAACCTTCCATTCCTGATCAGACAACTTCTCACACTCCTTGCACCTATTGTCCGAAGAACAATCATTCCCCCTACACCTCATGCATACAGTGTGAGGGTCTACCGAAGCTTTCGGCAACCTCACCTTACACTTGCCTAACACACACACGAAACACAGGTGTAACAGTTATATCAGACATCTTAACAGAACAAACCAAGAGCAAATCCAAAAAACAGTCCACAATAGCGTATGCCAAGCCAAAAATCCAATACGTCACCAAAATCAGTCCGAAAGATCCTCAGCAAGCGAGAAAACGAAAATCAAAGCAGGAGGAACCAACAACAGATGTTGCCGGAACCAACAACAGAGAAAATCTGATTAGAAAACGGGAATGGTTCCTATTCCTGCCACCCAGCGGCGGGAAAGGTAGATCACCTGACCTATCGGTTGCGTGTGCCGCGAGATTTGAAATTCTGTCGGGAACGTCGGAGACTATAGCTAAGTATATATCTGGCGGGTAAGTTGCATGTACAAAAAATTAAATTAAATTCTTAAAAAAAGAAGCTGGCTCCAACAATGACCACAAAATACACAGAGAAAATAAATATGGGGAACAGAGAAAATCGTTAACCATAACAGAATACAGTATTAAGGTTAAGGAGCAAGGACAAGTCCTTACCATTGAAAATTTTAATAAAAAAAAAAAAAAACACCCTGTTCTTCACACATCTACACTGCATCTAAATACTAAATGAAAACATATGCAATATCAGTCACAAAAGACAATCAATTTCTAACATGTTAGTATAAAGCAAATACAGTATAGCTCTACGAAACTGATGTGTTCAGTAGTGATGAATGAAAATAATAAAGAAAATGCTTATAAAAACTTCTGCTTCCAGTCTGTTGAAATAAACTGCTGGTTCCAAACGCAAAACTAAGCAGAGGTTTAATGAAAAGCTCAAGTATAATCAATGTTACTTTATCAGCACTTGGAAAAAATTATATAACAAAGCAGAATGAAAAAGAAAAGAAAAAACCAAAACTGGAAATAACACTCAGTAATTCTGAACTGTTCCAAACGTCTAAGATTCTCTGGGAGTTTCTAACTTGATGGTACAGTTGAAATACCCAATGATGTAATAATAATAATAATAATAATAATAATAATAATAATAATCCATGAGTTTTTAAGCAGTTGACAGACACACAAAGAATGATTTGGTTAACTACAACAGATCTAAGTACCACTGGCATACAAACGTACTAACCGTCCTGAGCCACCTGATCATCATTTTTTCCTCTTGCTGGATTGATGTGTTTTGGATTTGCTCACAAGGCATGAATAAGCTATGATAAAGTATGGGTTTGGGATTAAACAATTCTTATGCCACCAATACAATGGTAGGATAACAGACAAGGTTGAAATCATCTAGTGAACATAGAAACTACAGTATATAACTATACCCCTTTGGAGTAAACATTTTGTTTCTGATACTGTTATTACCCTCATTTGCATAGTATACATCAAAGATCTAACGCTTTTTATTCATTTTAATATGTTACATTAAAAGCAATGAATAACAATCAACTTCAATTTACTACTCATACTATGCAGTTTAATACAGCTGACTTACTCATCTTGTTTATGAATTGTAGCTTTTATTGTTTTTTTTTTTTTCTTGCCTGAAATAATCTGCGAGTTTGTTAAGTACTCTTTCATATGGTTAATAAGATGCAAATTAACAATGGGACTTGAAATATGCACAATACTTCTGACTACAAAATGGCCTTGGTAAACTAAGCTATACAAATTTTCAAACAAATGCAAAAATTTGTGCAGGGGAACATCAAATAAGGCATAAATAACCAAGCTCAAATGAAACCTACTGTTTTTAAAATCGTATTTCAAATGATATTTTGTTAAACGAATATGTCAGTAGGGGAAGAATTTGTTGATAAGTAAACAAAAGTTTCCTGAACTTTGAAATCTAATTTGCTAGCAAGCCTAATAAATCAATGAATGCAAAATGCATTTTCAAGGATTTAATGTATTATCCATAATTCTATAACTAAGAAACTAATTCCTTGAGTTTTTGCATACTGGCAACTTTAGTTTTCCTGTGCAAAGTTTATTTCCACCTGAATTTCTGCATTCTGCTAATTGATGATTACTGTAATCTTTTGAAAATAATGCAACGAATGCAGATTACAGACTTCACACCATGGCAGTAATTTTACTTATCAGACTACACAACATTAAACTATAGAATTATGGCATTCTAGAGATGACCACCACAACAACACACTACAGTATTATTTTACAGAAATATACCTAACCTAATCAAGTTTGTGAATAACAAATGACTGCACCAAGCATATTAGATCTTACGCCCTGCAACATGACTTTTCTAGTACATTTCTGAGCAATGTGTGGAGAAATACAGTTCATCTTCAACTACCTTCATCATGATGTGCCTCGTACTATTTCTGTACTTTAATTAGGAAGATAAAGTTAAGATGTGTAGGGAAAAATTATTCTTTACAGGAAGTTCCAACTTGAAACAACTCAGAAATTCTATGAACCCTACAGTAGATTATTCAATATGTGTTATAAAAATTTAAGCTATGAGTATAAAATGTTTAACACTGAATTTATTCATATGCACTGTACATTAAAAATGATGACTTCCAAGGAACTGACGACTGGCAAAACCAAAACTTGTATTGACCTTTTTATGTGTAACTAATGTACACTGCTAACGAGCTCTGACACAAAAGGAGATTCCTCCACTATAGTGTACAATACTATTTTGCAGTGCTAATATTCATGCCTAGTAACACTGTGCTCACATAGTTACCCTTAGCATCACCCACCATCTTCAAGTGTTGAATTTTTCCAATCAATATATATATACTGTAATGCAAGCATGCAACTTAACAATTTAAAAAAAAACTGAACATTAAAGTGATCATTCATTAGTTCACAAATACATTAAAATGAAACTAGCATGCTTGATCTTCAGGCATGTGAACTGAATATATACTGGTGTATAATAAGGGGCCAACATGCATAAACAGGATCAACACAATGATGGTGGGACTTGGTGAGGGTAAGGGTAAAGGGACTGGGCAGGGCAGGAGTCATCTGCCAACTTACCGCAATTGCTGGCAGACCAGTTCCTACAAAGTAAAGAACCAGTGTGTGCACTGTGGAGTCCTTATAAGGATATCGCAGGCTCTGATCGTCGCAATTGAACCCTCTCTCGTAGGGTTTTCCAACAAGGAATAACACTAGGATAGGGATCGCCACTGAAAATAAGAGGGACAGAAGGGACAAAAAATGAGTGAGGCAGCACAACATTCGCAAGGTATGCAGCATGCATATGGCATCACCCTTCCTTCTCTTTTTAGGGAATGTGTTGAAAGGCCATATTGTGTATATATACACATCTATTCCCTGTATTAGTTTACCTACTTGACACATATTCAATGGTAGTAATATGATTGTTTAGTTTGTCAATGTAACTGTTAAATTTGTTAGGCCCATGTGTCTACTAGAGGTTAAAAGGAGAGCAGATACTGAAGAACAAGAATTGCATGTATTAAAACAGAGCATTACTGGGAGTCAGTGAGAAATCTAACATTTATATTTACTCAAAAATAAAGGAAAATTACACTGCTATAAAAAAATTAATTGTACTGGAAAACAAAACCACAATTTCAATACTGCAAATACAGTACTTTAAAAATTCAGTTGATATCCTCTTGTACTTGTTGCTCCTATCACTAACACACAAAAATTATAGCCTAAAGGCTAAAGCCAGAGGCAGGAATTGGAATTTAATCATAAGCTTTTTTGTGCTAACCCAGAACATCAGAGAAGGAAAATTCTTTAAAGTAAAAAGCTAAATTTGAGATGCATGCTAAAAGCTTCAAAACATACTTTGGACCAGGTTACAATGCTTATACTTTACTCAAATTACTGTATGGTAAATAAATCAGAATAACACCTAGAACTGAAAGAATATTGTGTGGGTGTTGATGAAAGAGAATAATAATACAATCAATGAACAATACCAACAAGTTTTTATCAGACTCCACTGCTAGGTGAGTGTTTCTGTTATTAGTCTTAGAAAGTACTTGAAAAACACTGACAAAGTATGCCATCACTATATGAATTTTTGTTCATTAATAGTTACTTAGAATCCTTCATTCAATGTTACATCAAAATAGAATTATAGTTAGGTACATAATAATCTTAATATCATAATATATTAACCACATAAATAAAAACAGTATAGCACTCGGTTGTGTTATTTTAGGAAGTTCACCATATACATCTACAAGTCAGCTTAGCTATGGTGCAGATGCAAGATAATTCTTATATGCAACCTGAATGCTAAGGCTTATAGAAACTCCAATATTTCACAGTATACAATCAAAAGTATTTGTTAGAAGTTCAGTCTTGTTTCCCCAAGTAGTGAGAGATTCACCTAAGTATGGATAAACCTCCAGTCTCTCACCTGTTTTACTCAGCACTGTACAATTTTTTTTTTTTTTTTTGTTAAGTGCCATTTGCATCTAAATTTGTTATTAATGGTCCTATAGGCTACATTTCATATCTTTTTAGTACATGTTTTCTTCCTATTTTCACCAACTTTACCTCTGAAAGATCCTATTATATCCACCCTGTGGTTGTCATGTAATTGATGTACAGTAATTGGTGTTCATGTAATGAGCCATTCAATGCCTCTCACAATTTGCCCATTCACTTGAAACTTGTGGGCAGGTTTAATTCATCAATTGCATTAAACCAGATTTTTACTATTGTAATTACTGTGCAGATAATGACTTGCAATGGTTGTGTACCTATCAGTCTATTATAAATTCTTTTATCTGTATTCCATTCCATTTATAAAACAACTTGTTTTACAGTCATCTTTAAATCACTAAAACAATATAACTCTTGTACTCTTTTGTTTTCCTAACAACAGATATTATCTGTTAACCAATCTAACCCAATGTTATAATCTTTTCTTTAAAAAACTGTGCACTAATTCCTTACATGACAAAGATAAAAATCAGTGGTTACATTGTACTGGACTACTGGTTTTTATCAAATCAAAGAAGTTGCTGTATTGACTCTCTTCAGACATGATTTTGCAAAACTTTAACAGTAACATTCCCTTGAAGACTTTTATGTCAGTCCTCCTCCAAATCCTCCATCACTTTATCATACTATCTAATCCTTTGTCTCCCTCTCAACCTTCAGTCCCTCTCCAAATCCTCCATCACTTTATCATACTATCGAATCCTTTGTCTCCCTCTCAACCTTCTACCTTGAACAGGTTCCATCCAAATCCTCTTCACTCCTTCCTCCTCTCTTAGCCTTACCACATACCCAACCATCACAATCTCGACTCTCTTATCATTTAAGTATTCTGCACCACTCCCACTTCCAATTTAATTTCCTAGCCTCTAATGCAATAAGATCTCCAAAATCCACCTCAATACTCCTTGTCTATGTTCGTTCCAGCTTCTGTTCCTCCTTCCTTCTTAATGGCCATTTTTCTGAACCATTCATCATCACAGGTCTGATTACAGTACGACAGCTAACCCTACCAACTCCCTCTATTTACCCCAACCAGCTTTTTATCCTGCGTTCAACCTCAACTTCATACTTTCCCTCCTGGCTTAAAGTAGATCCTAGGTACAGTACTTGAAATTCTCTGTCTGTTGTACTTTTAGGCCTCTTCTATCTTGCATAAATAACCTTTCCCCTCCCTGCCTGCTGGACACCATAACCCCACTTTTACCCACATTTACCTTCATCCCATCCCATTCGAGAGATTCCAGCCACTTTCTTACCCTTCTTTGCAATTCTTCTTCAGTCTCTCCCATAAACACCAGATCATATGTAAGAATCCCTATAGATATTCATTCCTAGTCCCTTCATTCAATACATTTATAACTAGTGCAAACAGAAATGGGCTAAGTGCTGATCCTGGATGCAAACCAACTCTAAATTCAAACATTTCTGCTTTGCCACAGGTTGTTACTACTGCTGTCCTCATTCTTTTATACATCATTTCAACCAGCCTAACCAACTTTTCTGGCACTTTACTCTTTCTTAAACACCAAAACACTTCCTCCCTTGGGATTCAGTTAAATGCCTTCTCAAAGTCTATAACTGCTTGGTAGAACTTACGATGAATTTCAAGCCTCTTCCTGCAAGTGTCTTATTATAAAGACAACACCAACTATACTTCTCCCTCTAATGAAACCATACTGCTGTTTACCAATCTTCAAAACTGCTAGTAATACCTTTATAGTGTTCTTTCTAAAAACTTCAATAAATGTTCTGTTAGTTTGATTCCCCCTATAACTACCACACTGCATAATGTCTCCCTTTTGTTTAAACACATTTACCATCAGACTCTTTTCCCCAGTGATCTGGCACTATTTCCTCCTCCCATCTGGAACTGTTCTGGAGGAAAATGCCTAGCAGGACCTACATCCATCAATGTGGACATAGCAAGTACCAGAATTTAAAGCATGGAAGGACAGGGTGACTCTGGTGCTATGTGGCAAAGTAGCTGGCCAAATGATTAAGCCTGGAGTTCTTTACCATGCAAAAAAATCTCTGTGCCCTGAAAAACAAAAGTAAGAGGCTCTATCCTGTTTACTGGCATGGATCACTGCAATGCTTTTTACACAGTGGTTCTACGAACGTTTCATCACCAAAGTAAATCCAGGCTCCCCAGATAAATCATTTTTGCATCTGCAATGGTGAAATCTTTCCAGCAGTCTGTGATGTTCATGTTAGAGTGGGCATCAACAGCTGCATGGAAGGCTTGTCTTTTTAAAGTTTTTTTGGTAGTTAGATAATGCTCCTAGCCATCCTTCATCCATTGCTGTCGAACACACAGATGTGCGAGTCATGTTTATGCCTCCTGAGATAATTTTGGTTCTCCAGGCTCTTGACCAAGGCATCAATTGCTAAGACAAGCCAGCCTACACTTGGCAGGTCATCGATATATCCATGCAGCTATTGATGCCCACCCCAACATGAATGTCATGGACTGCTGGAAAGCATTCACCATTGCAGATACAAAAAGGTTTATCTGGGGAACACTGGATGAATTGAAAAGTGCAGAGGATCAGCAACTTGGCAGGAT